>NC_060189.1:4015775-4040775 GCF_021184085.1 Oncorhynchus gorbuscha
ACGGAGTACATTACTAATCAGAGGAGTGGTTTCCCAGGAGACGAAGTACATTACTAATCAGAGGAGTAGTTTCCCAGGAGACGGAGTACATTACTAATCAGAGGAGGAGTGGTTGCCCAGGAGACGAAGTACATTACTAATCAGAGGAGAGTTTCCCAGGAGACGAAGTACATTACTAATCAGAGGAGGAGTGGTTTCCCAGGAGACGGAGTACATTACTAATCAGAGGAGGAGTGGTTTCCCAGGAGACGGAGTACATTACCAATCAGAGGAGGAGTGGTTTCCCAGGAGACGGAGTACATTACTAATCAGAGGAGGAGTGGTTTCCCAGGAGACGAAGTACATTACTAATCAGAGGAGAGTTTCCCAGGAGACGAAGTACATTACTAATCAGAGGAGAAGTTTCCCAGGAGACGAAGTACATTACTAATCAGAGGAGTGGTTTCCCAGGAGACGGAGTACATTACTAATCAGAGGAGTGGTTTCCCAGGAGACGGAGTACATTACTAATCAGAGGAGAGTTTCCCAGGAGACGAAGTACATTACTAATCAGAGGAGGAGTTTCCCAGGAGACGAAGTACATTACTAATCAGAGGAGTGGTTTCCCAGGAGACGAAGTACATTACTAATCAGAGGAGTGGTTTCCCAGGAGACGAAGTACATTACTAATCAGAGGAGTGGTTTCCCAGGAGACGGAGTACATTACTAATCAGAGGAGTGGTTTCCCAGGAGACTCTTCTACATTACTAATCAGAGGAGTGGTTTCCCAGGAGACGGAGTACATTACTAATCAGAGGAGTGGTTTCCCAGGAGACGAAGTACATTACTAATCAGAGGAGGCGTTTCCCAGGAGACGAAGTACATTACTAATCAGAGGAGGAGTTTCCCAGGAGGCTGGGTCATTACTAATCAGATGAGGAGTGGTTTCCCAGAGGCTGGTACATTACTAATCAGAGGAGGAGTTTCCCAGGAGATGGAGTACATTACTAATCAGAGGAGGAGTTTCCCAGGAGACGAAGTACAGGCATGATTAGATGACGTGTCTGCCCAATGTGTGCTGTGCAGTCATGTGTGAGGTGTCGGGCAACAGCATGCGTGTGATTATGTAAGAGTGTGTGTGTGGGAGGAGGGGGTGTGTGTGTGTGTGTGGGTACTATACATCCGAGTCTGTGTTATAGATGTGGGTGGATGTGTGTGTGGGTACTATCCATCCGAGCCTCTGTGTGGTGTGGTGAGGGGGTCTAGTCAGGTATGTGTGTGTGGGTACTATCCATCCTAGTCTGTGTGTGTGTGTGGTGTGTGATGAGGCTGGGTGCTATGCATGTTCACTTTGATGCAATAACCCAGCTGGAGAGAGTGGAGATAATTAGTTATAATATCTTGCCTATCTCTCTCTAGTCTTCTAGATGGTCTTCTCTTCTCTTCTCTAGTCTCTCTTATAGATGGTGGTCTCTCTGAGGCTGGGTCTAGTCAGGTTATAGATGGTGGTGTGGATGAGGCTGGGTCTAGTCAGGTTATAGTGGTGGTGTTAATGAGGCTGGGTCTAGTCAGGTTATAGATGGTGGTGTAGATGAGGCTGGGTCTAGTCAGGTTATAGATGGTGGTGTGGATGAGGCTGGGTCTAGTCAGGTTATAGATGGTGGTGTGGATGAGGCTGGGTCTAGTCAGGTTATAGATGGTGGTGTGGATGAGGCTGGGTCTAGTCAGGTTATAGATGGTGGTGTGGATGAGGCTGGGTCTAGTCAGGTTATAGATGGTGGTGTGGATGAGGCTGGGTCTAGTCAGGTTATAGATGGTGGTGTGGATGAGGCTGGGTCTAGTCAGGTTATAGATGGTGGTGTGGATGAGGCTGGGTCTAGTCAGGTTATAGATGGTGGTGTGGATGAGGCTGGGTCTAGTCAGGTTATAGATGGTGGTGTGGATGAGGCTGGGTCTAGTCAGGTTATAGATGGTGGTGTGGATGAGGCTGGGTCTAGTCAGGTTATAGATGGTGGTGTGGATGAGGCTGGGTCTAGTCAGGTTATAGATAGTGGTGTGGATGAGGCTGGGTCTAGTCAGGTTATAGATGGTGGTGTGGATGAGGCTGGGTCTAGTCAGGTTATAGATGGTGGTGTGGATGAGGCTGGGTCTAGTCAGGTTATAGATGGTGGTGTTGGTGTATGAGGCTGGGTCTAGTCAGGTTATAGATGGTGGTGTGGATGAGGCTGGGTCTAGTCAGGTTATAGATGGTGGTGTGGATGAGGCTGGGTCTAGTCAGGTTATAGATGGTGGTGTGGATGAGGCTGGGTCTAGTCAGGTTATAGATGGTGGTGTAGATGAGGCTGGGTCTAGTCAGGTTATAGATGGTGGTGTGGATGAGGCTGGGTCTAGTCAGGTTATAGATGGTGGTGTGGATGAGGCTGGGTCTAGTCAGGTTATAGATGGTGGTGTGGATGAGGCTGGGTCTAGTCAGGTTATAGATGGTGGTGTGGATGAGGCTGGGTCATTCAACATGGCAACACTGTCTATAGATGGTGTGATGAGGCTGGGTCTACTTTATAGATGGTGGTGTCCTGAGGCTGGGTCTAGTCAGGTTATAGATGGTGGTGTGGATGAGGCTTAGTCTAGTCAGGTTATAGATGGTGGTGTGATGAGGCTGGGTCTAACAGGTTATAATGGTGGTGTGGATTTTCCTAAGTCCTTTTTGGTGTGGATGAGGCTGGATCAGTCAGGTTATAGATGGTGGTGTGGATGAGGCAGGGTCTAGTCAGGTTATAGATGGTGGTGTGGATGAGGCTGGGTCTAGTCAGGTTATAGATGGTGTTGATAGTGTTGTTATGAGGTAGAAACTGGGTCTAGTCAGGTTACCTGCCTTGTTGATGAGTATTGTTAAGATGGTGGAAATGAGGCTGGGTCTAGTCAGGTTATAGATGGTGGTGTGATGAGGCTGGGTCTAGTTTATAGATGGTGGTGTGGATGAGGCTGGGTCTAGTCAGGTTATAGATTGGTGATAGTGTTGTTATAGATGGTAGAAACTGGGTCTAGTCAGGTTATAGATGGTGTTGATAGTGTTGTTATAGATGGTGAAACTGGGTCTAGTCAGGTTATAGATGGTGGTGTGGATGAGGCTGGGTCTGTCAGGTTATAGATGGTGGTGTAAACTGGGTCTAGTCCTGTTAGGACCTGCCTTGTCTAGTCAGGTTATAGATGGTGGTAGAAACTAGAGCCTGTGGATGAGGCTGGGTCTGCCTTATAGTGGTGATAGTGTTGTTTATAGATGGTAGAAACTAGGGCCTGTAGGATAGATGGTCTGTGATAGTGGGTTAGTTAAGAAGGTAGAAACTCCTGTAGGATCTGCCTTGTTGGATTGTTGTTAAGAAGGTGGAAACTAGGTCTCATAAATAGTGCTGTTAGGTGAAACTATTGGACTTCATCACTTTCTCTGTCCTCCACTTTGAGCCAGTAGAGATTGACATGCATATTATTAACATTAGCTCTCTGTACATCCAAGGGCCAGCCGTGCTGCCTGTTCTGAACCAATTGAAATTTTCCTAAATCCTTTTTTTGTGGCACTTGATCACATGACTGAACAGTAGTCCAGGTGTGTCAAAACTAGGGCCTGTAGGACCTGCCTTGTTGATAGTGTTGTTAAGAAGGTAGAAACTAGGGCCTGTAGGACCTGCCTTGTTGATAGTATTGTTAAGAAGGTAGAAACTACGGCCTGTAGGACCTGCCTTGTTGATAGTGTTGTTAAGAAGGTAGAAACTAGGGCCTGTAGGACCTGCCTTGTTGATAGTGTTGTTAAGAAGGTAGAAACTAGGGCCTGTAGGACCTGCCTTGTTGATAGTGTTGTTAAGAAGGTAGAAACTAGGGCCTGTAGGACCTGCCTTGTTGATAGTGTTGTTAAGAAGGTAGAAACTAGGGCCTGTAGGACCTGCCTTGTTGATAGTGTTGTTAAGAAGGTAGAAACTAGGGCCTGTAGGACCTGCCTTGTTGATAGTGTTAAGAAGGTAGAAACTAGGGCCTGTAGGACCTGCCTTGTTGATAGTGTTAAGAAGGTAGAAACTAGGGCCTGTAGGACCTGCCTTGTTGATAGTGTTAAGAAGGTAGAAACTAGAGCCTGTAGGACCTGCCTTGTTCATAGTGTTAAGAAGGTAGAAACTAGGGCCTGTAGGACCTGCCTTGTTGATAGTGTTGTTAAGAAGGTAGAAACTAGGGCCTGTAGGACCTGCCTTGTTGATAGTGCTGTTAAGAAGGTAGAAACTAGGGCCTGTAGGACCTGCCTTGTTGATAGTGTTGTTAAGAAGGTAGAAACTAGGGCCTGTAGGACCTGCCTTGTTGACAGTGCTGTTAAGAAGGCAGAGCAGCACTTTATTATGGACTGACTCCTCCCCCTACAGTTGTATCAATAGGTTTTGATATTTAGATGAGGTTTAAGGTTTACTGAATTATTTGTCCCAAATACAATGCTTTAAGTCTTAGAAATATTTAGGGCTAAATTATTCCTTGCCACCCACTCTGAAACTAACTACAACTCTTTGTTGAGTGTTTCAGTCATTTCAGTCGCTGTAGTAGCTGGCGTGTACAGTGTTGAGTCATCCTCATACATAGACACTCTGGCTTTCCTCAAAGCCAGTGGCAATTCATTCGTAAAGACTGAAAAAAGTAATGGACCTAGACAACTGCCCTGGGGAATTCCTGATTCTACCTGGATTCTGTTGGAAAGGCTTCCATTAAAGAACACCTTAGCATTCAGTCCTTATAAATTAAAATGTTTTATTATAATACATTTTTCTTCTTGGCTTTAAAATAGCTTCCGATATTACCACTTGAGGGTGTATGGTATTTTCAGGTTTCTGTTGCACTTCTTTTGCTGGTCATTGGTTTGCCAGAGAACTTTCTGTTATAGTCCTTGGGAATAAGAATCTGTTTTTGTCCAAAATCAGGATGTAGGTTTGGAGTTTTGATTTGTGAAGGTTATGTTGTGGAGGGTGGTATCCTTGTGGTGAAATCCAAGTTATTCCAACTCTAAATCTATTTTTTTGTAAAAACATACTGAAATATTCAGGAGCTGATCTCTCTCTCTCTCTCACCCTCTCTCTCCCCCTCTCCCTCTCCCCCCCCTCTCTCTCTCCTCTCTCCCTCTCTCTCCCCCTCTCCCTCTCTCCACCCCCTCTCTCTCTCTTTTCTCTCTCTCTCTCTCCCCCTCTCTCTCTCTCTCTCTCTCCCCCTCTCTCTCTCTCCCCCCCCCCTCTCTCTCTCTCTCCCCTCTCTCTCTCCTCTCTCTCCCTCTCTCCCCCTCTCCCCCCCTCTCTCTCTCTCTCTCTCTCTCTCCCTCTCTCTCCCCCTCTCCCTCTCCCCCTCTCCCTCTCTCTCTCTCTCCCCTCTCCCTCTCTCTCTCTCCCTCTCTCTCTGTCCTCCCTCAGGTGTCATCTCCCCCTCTCATCCCTCCCTCCTATTCAGTGACTAAATTCTCTGTCGAATTTCCGAGCTTCCTCCGCAGCCCCTGTGTGTGTGTCACGTCGTATCCTCCTTATACATCTGACACTTCCCTCCCACATGAGTCAACATTTTCTAAACTCAATATTGTCTCTCTCGCTGCACAGCAAAAAATACCATGCAAACACACACACACACACACACACACACACACACACACACACACACACACACACACACACACACACACACACACACACACACACACACACACACACACACACACACACACACACACACACACACACACACACACACACACACACACAGATGCATAAACACATGCTCAAAATTTCACAAAAGAGGCCATCTCTGAACACTCCAACCCTGAACATTCCAACCCTGAACATTCCATCCCTGAACACTCCATCCCTGAACATTCCATCCCTGAACACTCCATCCCTGAACATTCCAACCCTGAACACTCCATCCCTGACCACTCCATCCCTGAACACTCCATCCCTGAACATTCCATCCCTGAACACTCCATCCCTGAACACTCCATCCCTGAACATTTCAACCCTGAACACTGGGAACATGGACGTGTACAGACAGGCCAGCTGTGACCTCCGTAAGGAAATCAAAGAGGCAAAACGACAGTACAGAGACAAAGTAGAGTCGCAATTCAATGATACAGAAATGAGACGTATGTGGTAGGGACTCCAGACAATCACAGATTACAAAGGGAAAGCCAGACAGGTTGCAGACATCGATGCCTCGCTCTCGGACAACCTAAACACTTTCTTCGCCTGCTTCGAGGAAAACAACACAGAGCCGCCGATGAAGGCCCCTGCTGCTCACGAGGACTGTATGCTCCCGATCTCCATAGCTGACTTGAGTATAGATATTTAAGCCTGTTTACCCTCGCAAGGCTGCCAGCCCAGCTGGCATCCCAAGTCGTGTCCTCAGAGCATGTGCAGAACAGCTGGCTGGAATGTTTACGGACATATTCAATCTCTTCCTATCCCAGTATGTTGTCCCCACTTGCTACAAAAATGACTAAAACCCCGTAGCACTCACTTCTGTCATCATGAAATGCTTTGAGAGGCTAGTTAAGAATCATATCACCTTACCCGACGCCTAAACCTGCCCCCAACAGATCCACGGATGACGCTATCGCCATCGCACTGCACACTGCCCTATTCCACCTGGACAAGAGAATGAACTATGTCAGAATGCTGTTTATCGACGACAGCTCAGCGTTCAACACCATAGTGCTCATCATTAAACTCGGGGCCCTGGGTCTGAACCCCGCCTTGTGCAACTGGGTCCTGGACTTCCTGACAGGCCGCCCCCGGGTGGTGAAGGTAAGCAACAACACCTCGGTCACAGTGGTCCTCAACACGGGGACGCCACGGGCGAGCCCCCTTCTGTCCTCCCTGTTCACCTATGACTGCGTGGCCACGCCTCCAACTCAATCATCAAGTTTGCGACACAACAGTAGAAGGACTGAATACCAATAATGACGAGACAGCCTTCAGGGAGGAGGTGAGGACCCTGGCAGAGTGGTGTCAGGAAAATAAACTCTCCCTCAATGTCAACAAAATGAAGGAGCTGATTGTGGCTGTAGTGGAGAGGGTCAAAAGCTTCAAGTTCCTCGGCGTTCACATCATTGAGGACCTGAAGTGGTCCCTTCACACCAACAGCAAGAGCGCCTCTTCAACCTCAGCAGGCTGAAGAAATGTGGCTTGGCCCCTAAGACCCTCACAAACCTCTACAGATAAAACATTGAGAGCATTCTGTCGGGCTGTATCACCACCTGGTACAGCAAAACCTCCAGGACATCTACAACACCCGGTGTTACAGGAAGACCAAGAAGATCATTCAAGAACCTCAGCCACCCGAGCCATGGCCTGTTCACCCTGCTACCATCTAGAAGATCATCAAGGACCTCAGCCACCCGAGCCATGGCCTGTTCACCCTGCTACCATCTAGAAGATCATCAAGGACCTCAGCCACCCGAGCCATGTCCTGTTCACCCTGCTACCATCTAGAAGATCATCAAGGACCTCAGCCACCCGAGCCATGGCCTGTTCACCCTGCTACCATCTAGAAGATCATCAAGAACCTCAGCCACCCGAGCCATGGCCTGTTCACCCTGCTACCATCTAGAAGATCATCAAGGACCTCAGCCACCCGAGCCATGGCCTGTTCACCCTGCTACCATCTAGAAGATCATCAAGAACCTCAGCCACCCGAACCATGGCCTGTTCACCCTGCTACCATCTAGAAGATCATCAAGGACCTCAGCCACCCGAACCATGGCCTGTTCACCCTGCTATCATCTAGAAGATCATCAAGGACCTCAGCCACCCGAGCCATGGCCTGTTCACCCTGCTACCATCTAGAAGATCATCAAGAACCTCAGCCACCCGAGCCATGGCCTGTTCACCCTGCTACCATCTAGAAGATCATCAAGGACCTCAGCCACCCGAGCCATGGCCTGTTCACCCTGCTACCATCTAGAAGATCATCAAGGACCTCAGCCACCCGAGCCATGGCCTGTTCACCCTGCTACCATCTAGAAGATCATCAAGGACCTCAGCCACCCGAGCCATGGCCTGTTCACCCTGCTACCATCTAGAAGATCATCAAGAACCTCAGCCACCCGAGCCATGGCCTGTTCACCCTGCTACCATCTAGAAGATCATCAAGGACCTCAGCCACCCGAGCCATGGCCTGTTCACCCTGCTACCATCTAGAAGATCATCAAGAACCTCAGCCACCCGAGCCATGGCCTGTTCACCCTGCTACCATCTAGAAGATCATCAAGGACCTCAGCCACCCGAGCCCTAGCATGTTCACCCTGCTATCATCTAGAAGATCATCAAGGACCTCAGCCACCCGAGCCCTGGCATGTTCACCCTGCTATCATCTAGAAGATCATCAAGGACCTCAGCCACCCGAGCCCTGGCATGTTCACCCTGCTATCATCTAGAAGACAGAGACAGTACAGGTGCATCAAAGCTGCGACCGAGAGACAGAACAGCTTCTATCTGCATGCCATCAGACAGTTTAATAGTCCCCACTAGCCGGCCTCCGCTCAGTACCCTAACCTGAATCTTAGACACTGTTACTAGTCAGCTACCACCCGGTACTCAACATTGCACCTGAGAGACTGACGCACTTTTCCCACATTTGTTACATTTTATTATTTGTAAAAAAATGTGATGCTCATCAATCGACACACAATCATCCCATAATGACAAAGCGAAAAAACTAGTTTTTAGACATTTTTGCAAATGCGTTTTTGATAGAGTCTGAGAGGCTCTGCAGAGAAGAATGGGAGAAACTCCTCAAATACAGGTGTGCCAAGCTTGTAGCGTCATTCCCAAGAAAACTCGAGGCTGTAATGGCTGCAAAGGTGCTTCAACAAAGTACATAGTAAAGGGTCTGAATACTTATGTAAATGTGTTATTTCAGTTTTTTGTTTTATTTTGCATTTCTAAACATTTCTAAAAACCTGTTATTGCTTTGTTATTATGGGGTATTGTGTGTATATTGATGAGGGGGGGGGGGGTAACTATTTAATCCATTTTAGAATAAGGCTGTAACATTTAAAAAATATGGAAAAAGTCAAGGGGTCTGAATACATTCCAAATGATATGGTCTTGAATAATATTTACACACTCATATGTATATCATTTATTCTAGTCATTGCTCCTCCTATATAACTACTGTTGTCCACTTCATATGTATAAACTGTATTTGATGAGCTGTTCAGGAGACTCTTGGACCCTTGTCTATTTTGTCAAAACACACCATCCTATATAACTACTGTCTATACACAATATCCTATATAACTACTGTCTATACACACCATCCTATATAACTACTGTCTATACACACCATCCTATATAACTACTGTCTATACTGTCTATACACACCATCCTATATAACTACTGTTTATACACACCATCCTATATAACTACTGTCTATACTGTCTATACACACCATCCTATATAACTACTGTCTATAACACCATCCTATATAACTACTGTCTATACACACCATCCTATATAACTACTGTCTATACACACCATCCTATATAACTACTGTCTATACACACCATCCTATATAACTACTGTCTATACACACTATCCTATATAACTACTGTCTATACTGTCTATACACACCATCCTATATAACTACTGTCTATACACACCATCCTATATAACTACTGTCTATACACACCATCCTATATAACTACTGTCTATACACACCATCCTATATAACTACTGTCTATACACACCATCCTATATAACTACTGTCTATACACACCATCCTATATAACTACTGTCTATACACACCATCCTATATAACTACTGTCTATACTGTCTATACACACCATCCGAAATAACTACTGTCTATACACACCATTCTATATAACTACTGTCTATACTGTCTATACACACCATCCGAAATAACTACTGTCTATACACACCATCCTATATAACTACTGTCTATATAACTACTGTCTGTATAACTACTGTCTATACACACCATCCGAAATAACTACTGTCTATACTGTCTATACACACCATCCTGTATAACTACTGTCTATACACACCATCCTATATAACTACTGTCTATACTGTCTATACACACCATCCGAAATAACTACTGTCTATACTGTCTATACACACCATCCTATATAACTACTGTCTATACACACCATCCTATATAACTACTGTCTATACTGTCTATACACACCATCCTATATAACTACTGTCTATACACACCATCCTATATAACTACTGTCTATACACACCATCCTATATAACTACTGTCTATACTGTCTATACACACCATCCTATATAACTACTGTCTATACACACCATCCTATATAACTACTGTCTATACACACCATCCTATATAACTACTGTCTATACACACCATCCTGTATAACTACTGTCTATACACACCATCCTATATAACTACTGTCTATACTGTCTATACACACCATCCTATATAACTACTGTCTATACACACCATCCTATATAACTACTGTCTATACACACCATCCTATATAACTACTGTCTATACACACCATCCTATATAACTACTGTCTATACACACCATCCTGTATAACTACTGTCTATACACACCATCCTATATAACTACTGTCTATACTGTCTATACACACCATCCTATATAACTACTGTCTATACTGTCTATACACACCATCCTATATAACTACTGTCTATACACACCATCCTATATAACTACTGTCTATACACACCATCCTATATAACTACGGTCTATACATACCATCCTATATAACTACTGTCTATACTGTCTATACACACCATCCTATATAACTACTGTCTATACACACCATCCTATATAACTACTGTCTATACTGTCTATACACACCATCCTATATAACTACTGTCTATACTGTCTATACACACCATCCTATATAACTACTGTCTATACACACAATTCTATATAACTACTGTCTATACTGTCTATACACACCATCCTATATAACTACTGTCTATACACACCATCCTATATAACTACTGTCTATACACACCATCCTATATAACTACTGTCTATACACACCATCCTATATAACTACTGTCTGTATACACCATCCTATATAACTACTGTCTATACACACCATATATATATGGTATATGGTATATATGGTATACTATATATATAGTATATACTATATATATATATACTATATACACACCATCCGATATAACTACTGTCTATACACACCATCCTATATAACTACTGTATATACACACCATCCGATATAACTACTGTCTATACAAACCATCCTATATAACTACTGTCTATACACACCATCCTATATAACTACTGTCTATACTGTATATACACACCATCCTATATAACTACTGTCTATACTGTCTATACACACCATCCTATATAACTACTGTCTATACACATCATCCTATATAACCACTGTCTATACACACCATCTTGTATAACTACTGTCTATACACACCATCCTATATAACTACTGTCTATACTGTCTATACACACCATCCTATATAACTACTGTCTATACACACCATCCTATATAACTACTGTCTATACACACCATCCTATATAACTACTGTCTATACACACCATTCTATATAACTACTGTCTATACACACCATCCGATATAACTACTGTCTATACACACCATCCTATATAACTACTGTCTATACACACCATCCTATATAACTACTGTCTATACTGTCTATACACACCATCCTATATAACTACTGTCTATACACACCATCCTATATAACTACTGTCTATACTGTCTATACACACCATCCTATAAAACTACTGTCTATACACACCATCCTATATAACTACAGTCTATACTGTCTATACACACCATCCTATATAACTACTGTCTATACACACCATCCTATATAACTACTGTCTATACTGTCTATACACACCATCCTATATAACTACTGTATATACACACCATCCTGTATAACTACTGTCTATACACACCATCCTATATAACTACTGTCTATACACACCATCCTGTATAACTACTGTCTATACTGTCTACACACACCATCCTATATAACTACTGTATATACACACCATCCTATATAACTACTGTATATACACACCATCCTGTATAACTACTGTCTATACACACCATCCTATATAACTACTGTCTATACACACCATCCTATAAAACTACTGTCTATACACACCATCCTATATAACTACAGTCTATACTGTCTATACACACCATCCTATATAACTACTGTCTATACACACCATCCTATATAACTACTGTCTATACTGTCTATACACACCATCCTATATAACTACTGTATATACACACCATCCTGTATAACTACTGTCTATACACACCATCCTATATAACTACTGTCTATACACACCATCCTACATAACTACTGTCTATACACACCATCCTATATAACTACTGTCTATACTGTCTATACACACCATCCTGTATAACTACTGTCTATTCACACCATCCTATATAACTACTGTCTATACTGTCTATACACACCATCCTATATAACTACTGTCTATACACACCATCCTGTATAACTACTGTCTATACTGTCTACACACACCATCCTATATAACTACTGTATATACACACCATCCTATATAACTACTGTCTATACACACCATCCGATATAACTACTGTCTATACACACCATCCTATATAACTACTGTCTATACACACCATCTTATATAACTACTGTCTATACTGTATATACACACCATCCTATATAACTACTGTCTATACTGTCTATACACACCATCCTATATAACTACTGTCTATACACATCATCCTATATAACCACTGTCTATACACACCATCCGATATAACTACTGTCTATACACACCATCCTATATAACTACTGTCTATACACACCATCCTATATAACTACTGTCTATACTGTCTATACACACCATCCTATATAACTACTGTCTATACTGTCTATACACACCATCCTATATAACTACTGTCTATACACACCATCCTGTATAACTACTGTCTATACACACCATCCTATATAACTACTGTATATACACACCATCCTATATAACTACTGTCTATACACACCATCCGATATAACTACTGTCTATACACACCATCCTATATAACTACTGTCTATACACACCATCCTATATAACTACTGTCTATACTGTCTATACACACCATTCTATATAACTACTGTCTATACACACCATCCTATATAACTACTGTATATACACACCATCCTATATAACTACTGTCTATACACACCATCCTATATAACTACTGTCTATACACACCATCCTATATAACTACTGTCTATACTGTCTATACACACCATCCTATATAACTACTGTATATACACACCATCCTATATAACTACTGTCTATACACACCATCCGATATAACTACTGTCTATACACACCATCCTATATAACTACTGTCTATACTGTCTATACACACCATCCTATAAAACTACTGTCTATACACACCATCCTATATAACTACTGTCTATACTGTCTTTACACACCATCCTATATAACTACTGTATATACTGTCTTTACACACCATCCTATATAACTACTGTATATACACACCATCCTATATAACTACTGTCTATACACACCATCCGATATAACTACTGTCTATACACACCATCCTATATAACTACTGTCTATACTGTCTTTACACACCATCCTATATAACTACTGTCTGTACACACCATCCTATATAACTACTGTCTATACTGTCTATACACACCATCCTATATAACTACTGTCTATACTGTCTATACACACCATCCTATATAACTACTGTCTATACTGTCTATACACACCATCCTATGTAACTACTGTCTATACACACCATCCTATATAACTACTGTCTATACACACCATCCTATATAACTACTGTCTATACACACCATCCTATATAACTACGGTCTATACACACCATCCTATATAACTACTGTCTATACACACCATCCTATATAACTACTGTCTATACTGTCTTTACACACCATCCTATATAACTACTGTCTATACACACCATCCTATATAACTACTGTCTATACACACCATCCTCTATAACTACTGTCTAGACACACCATCCTATATAACTACTGTCTATACACACCATCCTATATAACTACTGTCTATACTGTCTATACACACCATCCTATATAACTACTGTCTATACACACCATCCTATATAACTACTGTCTATACACACCATCCTATATAACTACGGTCTATACATACCATCCTATATAACTACTGTCTATACTGTCTATACACACCATCCTATATAACTACTGTCTATACACACCATCCTATATAACTACTGTCTATACTGTCTATACACACCATCCTATATAACTACTGTCTATACTGTCTATACACACCATCCTATATAACTACTGTCTATACACACAATTCTATATAACTACTGTCTATACTGTCTATACACACCATCCTATATAACTACTGTCTATACACACCATCCTATATAACTACTGTCTATACACACCATCCTATATAACTACTGTCTATACACACCATCCTATATAACTACTGTCTGTATACACCATCCTATATAACTACTGTCTATACACACCATATATATATGGTATATGGTATATATGGTATACTATATATATAGTATATACTATATATATATATACTATATACACACCATCCGATATAACTACTGTCTATACACACCATCCTATATAACTACTGTATATACACACCATCCGATATAACTACTGTCTATACAAACCATCCTATATAACTACTGTCTATACACACCATCCTATATAACTACTGTCTATACTGTATATACACACCATCCTATATAACTACTGTCTATACTGTCTATACACACCATCCTATATAACTACTGTCTATACACATCATCCTATATAACCACTGTCTATACACACCATCTTGTATAACTACTGTCTATACACACCATCCTATATAACTACTGTCTATACTGTCTATACACACCATCCTATATAACTACTGTCTATACACACCATCCTATATAACTACTGTCTATACACACCATCCTATATAACTACTGTCTATACACACCATTCTATATAACTACTGTCTATACACACCATCCGATATAACTACTGTCTATACACACCATCCTATATAACTACTGTCTATACACACCATCCTATATAACTACTGTCTATACTGTCTATACACACCATCCTATATAACTACTGTCTATACACACCATCCTATATAACTACTGTCTATACTGTCTATACACACCATCCTATAAAACTACTGTCTATACACACCATCCTATATAACTACAGTCTATACTGTCTATACACACCATCCTATATAACTACTGTCTATACACACCATCCTATATAACTACTGTCTATACTGTCTATACACACCATCCTATATAACTACTGTATATACACACCATCCTGTATAACTACTGTCTATACACACCATCCTATATAACTACTGTCTATACACACCATCCTACATAACTACTGTCTATACACACCATCCTATATAACTACTGTCTATACTGTCTATACACACCATCCTGTATAACTACTGTCTATTCACACCATCCTATATAACTACTGTCTATACTGTCTATACACACCATCCTATATAACTACTGTCTATACACACCATCCTGTATAACTACTGTCTATACTGTCTACACACACCATCCTATATAACTACTGTATATACACACCATCCTATATAACTACTGTATATACACACCATCCTGTATAACTACTGTCTATACACACCATCCTATATAACTACTGTCTATACACACCATCCTATAAAACTACTGTCTATACACACCATCCTATATAACTACAGTCTATACTGTCTATACACACCATCCTATATAACTACTGTCTATACACACCATCCTATATAACTACTGTCTATACTGTCTATACACACCATCCTATATAACTACTGTATATACACACCATCCTGTATAACTACTGTCTATACACACCATCCTATATAACTACTGTCTATACACACCATCCTACATAACTACTGTCTATACACACCATCCTATATAACTACTGTCTATACTGTCTATACACACCATCCTGTATAACTACTGTCTATTCACACCATCCTATATAACTACTGTCTATACTGTCTATACACACCATCCTATATAACTACTGTCTATACACACCATCCTGTATAACTACTGTCTATACTGTCTACACACACCATCCTATATAACTACTGTATATACACACCATCCTATATAACTACTGTCTATACACACCATCCGATATAACTACTGTCTATACACACCATCCTATATAACTACTGTCTATACACACCATCTTATATAACTACTGTCTATACTGTATATACACACCATCCTATATAACTACTGTCTATACTGTCTATACACACCATCCTATATAACTACTGTCTATACACATCATCCTATATAACCACTGTCTATACACACCATCCGATATAACTACTGTCTATACACACCATCCTATATAACTACTGTCTATACACACCATCCTATATAACTACTGTCTATACTGTCTATACACACCATCCTATATAACTACTGTCTATACTGTCTATACACACCATCCTATATAACTACTGTCTATACACACCATCCTGTATAACTACTGTCTATTCACACCATCCTATATAACTACTGTCTATACTGTCTATACACACCATCCTATATAACTACTGTCTATACACACCATCCTGTATAACTACTGTCTATACACACCATCCTATATAACTACTGTATATACACACCATCCTATATAACTACTGTCTATACACACCATCCGATATAACTACTGTCTATACACACCATCCTATATAACTACTGTCTATACACACCATCCTATATAACTACTGTCTATACTGTCTATACACACCATTCTATATAACTACTGTCTATACACACCATCCTATATAACTACTGTATATACACACCATCCTATATAACTACTGTCTATACACACCATCCTATATAACTACTGTCTATACACACCATCCTATATAACTACTGTCTATACTGTCTATACACACCATCCTATATAACTACTGTATATACACACCATCCTATATAACTACTGTCTATACACACCATCCTATATAACTACTGTATATACACACCATCCTATATAACTACTGTCTATACTGTCTATACACACCATCCTATAAAACTACTGTCTATACACACCATCCTATATAACTACTGTCTATACTGTCTTTACACACCATCCTATATAACTACTGTATATACTGTCTTTACACACCATCCTATATAACTACTGTATATACACACCATCCTATATAACTACTGTCTATACACACCATCCGATATAACTACTGTCTATACACACCATCCTATATAACTACTGTCTATACTGTCTTTACACACCATCCTATATAACTACTGTCTGTACACACCATCCTATATAACTACTGTCTATACTGTCTATACACACCATCCTATATAACTACTGTCTATACTGTCTATACACACCATCCTATATAACTACTGTCTATACTGTCTATACACACCATCCTATGTAACTACTGTCTATACACACCATCCTATGTAACTACTGTCTATACACACCATCCTATATAACTACTGTCTATACACACCATCCTATATAACTACTGTCTATACACACCATCCTATATAACTACGGTCTATACACACCATCCTATATAACTACTGTCTATACACACCATCCTATATAACTACTGTCTATACTGTCTTTACACACCATCCTATATAACTACTGTCTATACACACCATCCTATATAACTACTGTCTATACACACCATCCTCTATAACTACTGTCTAGACACACCATCCTATATAACTACTGTCTATACACACCATCCTATATAACTACTGTCTATACTGTCTATACACACCATCCTATATAACTACTGTCTATACACACCATCCTATATAACTACTGTCTATACACACCATCCTATATAACTACGGTCTATACATACCATCCTATATAACTACTGTCTATACTGTCTATACACACCATCCTATATAACTACTGTCTATACACACCATCCTATATAACTACTGTCTATACTGTCTATACACACCATCCTATATAACTACTGTCTATACTGTCTATACACACCATCCTATATAACTACTGTCTATACACACAATTCTATATAACTACTGTCTATACTGTCTATACACACCATCCTATATAACTACTGTCTATACACACCATCCTATATAACTACTGTCTATACACACCATCCTATATAACTACTGTCTATACACACCATCCTATATAACTACTGTCTATATACACCATCCTATATAACTACTGTCTATACACACCATATATATATGGTATATGGTATATATGGTATACTATATATATAGTATATACTATATATATATATACTATATACACACCATTCGATATAACTACTGTCTATACACACCATCCTATATAACTACTGTATATACACACCATCCGATATAACTACTGTCTATACAAACCATCCTATATAACTACTGTCTATACACACCATCCTATATAACTACTGTCTATACTGTATATACACACCATCCTATATAACTACTGTCTATACTGTCTATACACACCATCCTATATAACTACTGTCTATACACATCATCCTATATAACCACTGTCTATACACACCATCTTGTATAACTACTGTCTATACACACCATCCTATATAACTACTGTCTATACTGTCTATACACACCATCCTATATAACTACTGTCTATACACACCATCCTATATAACTACTGTCTATACTGTCTATACACACCATCCTATATAACTACTGTCTATACACACCATCCTATATAACTACTGTCTATACACACCATTCTATATAACTACTGTCTATACACACCATCCGATATAACTACTGTCTATACACACCATCCTATATAACTACTGTCTATACACACCATCCTATATAACTACTGTCTATACTGTCTATACACACCATCCTATAAAACTACTGTCTATACACACCATCCTATATAACTACAGTCTATACTGTCTATACACACCATCCTATATAACTACTGTCTATACACACCATCCTATATAACTACTGTCTATACTGTCTATACACACCATCCTATATAACTACTGTATATACACACCATCCTGTATAACTACTGTCTATACACACCATCCTATATAACTACTGTCTATACACACCATCCTACATAACTACTGTCTATACACACCATCCTATATAACTACTGTCTATACTGTCTATACACACCATCCTATATAACTACTGTCTATACACACCATCCTGTATAACTACTGTCTATACTGTCTACACACACCATCCTATATAACTACTGTATATACACACCATCCTATATAACTACTGTCTATACACACCATCCGATATAACTACTGTCTATACACACCATCCTATATAACTACTGTCTATACACACCATCTTATATAACTACTGTCTATACTGTATATACACACCATTCTATATAACTACTGTCTATACACACCATCCTATATAACTACTGTATATACACACCATCCTATATAACTACTGTCTATACACACCATCTTATATAACTACTGTCTATACTGTATATACACACCATCCTATATAACTACTGTCTATACTGTCTATACACACCATCCTATATAACTACTGTCTATACACATCATCCTATATAACCACTGTCTATACACACCATCCGATATAACTACTGTCTATACACACCATCCTATATAACTACTGTCTATACACACCATCCTATATAACTACTGTCTATACTGTCTATACACACCATCCTATATAACTACTGTCTATACTGTCTATACACACCATCCTATATAACTACTGTCTATACACACCATCCTGTATAACTACTGTCTATTCACACCATCCTATATAACTACTGTCTATACTGTCTATACACACCATCCTATATAACTACTGTCTATACACACCATCCTGTATAACTACTGTCTATACACACCATCCTATATAACTACTGTATATACACACCATCCTATATAACTACTGTCTATACACACCATCCGATATAACTACTGTCTATACACACCATCCTATATAACTACTGTCTATACACACCATCCTATATAACTACTGTCTATACACACCATTCTATATAACTACTGTCTATACACACCATCCTATATAACTACTGTCTATACACACGAATCCTATATAAATACTGTCTATACTGTCTATACACACCATCCTATATAACTACTGTCTATACACACCATCCTATATAACTACTGTCTATACTGTCTATACACACCATTCTATATAACTACTGTCTATACTGTCTATACACACCATCCTATATAACTACTGTCTATACTGTCTATACACACCATTCTATATAACTACTGTCTATACACACCATCCTATATAACTACTGTCTATACACACCATCCTATATAAATACTGTCTATACACACGAATCCTATGTAAATACTGTCTATACTGTCTATACACACCATCCTATATAACTACTGTCTATACACACCATTCTATATAACTACTGTCTATACTGTCTATACACACCATCCTATATAACTACTGTCTATACACACCATCCTATATAACTACTGTCTATAACACCATCCTATATAACTACTGTCTCTACACACCATCCTATATAACTACTGTCTATACTGTCTATACACACCATCCTATATAACTACTGTCTATACACACGAATCCTATATAAATACTGTCTATACTGTCTATACACACCATCCTATATAACTACTGTCTATACACACCATTCTATATAACTACTGTCTATACAAACCATCCTATATAACTACTGTCTATACACACCATCCTATATAACTACTGTCTATACACACCATCCTATATAACTACTGTCTATACACACCATCCTATATAACTACTGTCTATACACACCATCCTATATAACTACTGTCTATACACACCATCCTATATAACTACTGTCTATACACATCATCCTATATAACTACTGTCTATACAAACCATCCTATATAACTACTGTCTATACACACCATCCTATATAACTACTGTCTATACACACGAATCCTATATAAATACTGTCTATACTGTCTATACACACCATCCTATATAACTACTGTCTATACACACCATCCTATATAACTACTGTCTATACACACCATCCTATATAACTACTGTCTATATAACTTGTCATGTTTTGTCATTGATTATCATGTCTTGTCTCTGTGCTTCCCTTCTATTTGTTTCCCTCTGCTGGTCTTATTAGGTTCTTTCCCTCTTTCTATCCCTCTCTCTCACCCTCCCTCTCTCACTCTCTCGCTCTCTCTCTCTATCGTTCCGTTCCTGCTCCTAGCTGTTCCTCATTCTCCTAACTACCTCATTTACTCTTTTCACACCTGTCCCCTATTTTGCCCTCTGATTAGAGTCCCTATTTCTCCCTCTGTTTTCCGCTTCTGTCCTTGTCGGATCCTTGTTTGATGTTCGCAGTTCTGTGTCCTTGTTCCGCCCTGTCGTGTTTTTACCTTCTTCAGATGCTGCGTGTGAGCAGGTGTCTATGTCAGCTACGGCCTGTGCCTTCCCGAAGCGACCTGCAGTCTGTGGTCGCGTCTCCAGTCATTCCTCTCTACTGACGAGAGGATTTCAGTTTTCCTGTTTTTGCATTTACCTAGATAATATCCAGGATTATCGCTTTTGTTTAAAACTGGAATAAAGACTCTGTTTCCGTTAAGTCGCTTTTGGGTCCTCATTCACCTGCATAACATAACTACTGTCTATCCACACCCCATTCACATGTATATTTGTATCCCGAACTCTGGTCTGGAAGCTAATTTCCTACAATTCTATCGATTTTGCCATGTTATTTTTTTGTTGTACTGTGTTTTTAAGTACTGTATTCTCAACATAGCTCATTCTAATATATATATATATATAATATATATATATATGTACTACTGTATATTCCATTTTAATTACACTGTTTATACAGACGACATATGTGCTCTATACTGGATTATTCACATAGCTCACTGATATATCTACTGCTGTACATATTATTCTTAGTATATATTGTGTAAATTCATACGATGGTTAGAGGTATAGATTGCATGTGAATTATAGTCACAGGGATATTTGGATTGTTAATTGGATTCGTTAGGAGATAGTAACTTAAGTATTTTACTGCACCTGCTTTAACATCTGCTAAACTGAGTACGTGACCAATAGACTTTGATTTCCCACACACACACACACACCAACAATAACAGTTGTCATTGGAGGCAGCGTAAATCAACATGGGTTGGTACACACACACACACACGCACACACACACACACACGCGCACACGCACACACGCACGCACGCACGCACGCACGCACGCACGCACGCACGCACGCACGCACACACACACACACACACACACACACACACACACACACACACACACACACACACACACACACACACACACAGCCCAGTTTGTGCCCAGGGCCACATCATTGATGTTGCTATCACAGAATGATATATCTCTTCTATGGTTTATAATATAATACAAAAAAAACCTTGGACAGATAATAACACAATAACATCTAATGATATCTGTGCATGCAATTATAATCTGTGCATGCAATTATAATCTGTGTATTGAATCATAATCTGTGTATTGAATCATAATCTGTGCATTGAATCACAATCTGTGCATTGAATCGTAATCTGTACATTGAATCATAATCTGTGCATTGAATCATAATCTGTGCATGCAATTATAATCTGTGCATTGAATCATAATCTGTGCATGCAATCATAATCTGTGCATGCAATCACAATCTGTGCATGCAATCATAATCTGTGCATGCAATCATAATCTGTGGATGCAATTTCCTAATTGAGTAGGCCTACTAATGGTTTTCCATGTTTGATTTCAGAACGGGGTGCGTGGGCTGAGGATGGAGGAGAGTGATGAGAGGAAAAATGATTCTCTTCCTGGTGTTGTTGAAGGGAGAGCAAAGGGAGATGAGAGCCTGGGCCAGAGAGGAGGGTTTGAAAGGAGAGCAAAGGGAGATGAGAGCCTGGGCCAGAGAAGAGGGTTTGAAAGGAGAGCAAAGGGAGATGAGAGCCTGGGCCAGAGAGGAGGGTTTGAAAGGAGAGAAAAGGGAGATGAGAGCCTGGGCCAGAGAGGAGGGTTTGAAAGGAGAGAAAAGGGAGATGAGAGGCTGGGCCAGAGAGGAGGAGAGGAGCAAAGCACGCTGACTCTCTCTCCCTCCCTCCGGTGCTGACACATTTATTTTTCAAGGCTGGACAGTGTAGGCCGCCAGGGGCAGCTCCTCTCTCTCTCTCTCTCTCTTTCTCTCTCTCCCCCTCTCTCTCTCCCTCTCTCCCTCCCTCCCTCCATCTCACTATATTATATATATATATATATATACTGTATATTTCAAGAGCTTGGGACTATAATGTTCTATCTGCATTTTTGTCAAATGTAGTTATTGACAAAGTCTTGTTCTGTTCAATGTTCTCTACATATTCAGTACTCTATATACTCCCAATTCATGTTGACAAAAGTTATACTGTATTCAACTTGCTGACACCATTCAAACTAATGAGGGTTCGGAACGTTAAAGCCAATTATCTCAGAATCATCTTTTATAGACCCAAGATCTCAATTTCTCTCATTCTATTTATCCATTCTCTATCTTTCTATCTCTCTATCTCCCTTCTCTCGAATTCGTATTGACGACACTAAGGAAAGCTGAAATGTAATACTATCCATTGTTAAATGACCTTCAGGGACGAGCTGGGGCCGCCCAGGAAGTCAAGGAGAACAAGCACCTAAAACACTGGAGGGGCGAGCTGGGGCTGCCCAGGAAGTCAAGGAGAACAAGCACCTAAAAAGGGAAGCAGGGCTGAGCACACTGGAGGGACTAGCTAACACACTGGAGGGACTAGCTAACACACTGGAGGTAGTAGCTAACACACTGGAGGGCCTAGCTAACACACTGGAGGGACTAGCTAACACACTGGAGGGACTAGCTAACACACTGGAGGGACTAGCTAACACACTGGAGGGACTAGCTAACACACTGGAGGGACTAGCTAACACACTGGAGCGACTAGCTAACACACTGGAGGGACTAGCTAACACACTGGAGGGACTAGCTAACACACTGGAGGGACTAGCTAACACACTAGAGGGACTAGCTAACACACTGGAGGGACTAGCTAACATACTGGAGGGACTAGCTAACACACTAGAGGGACTAGCTAACACACTAGAGCGACTAACTAAAACACTGGAGGGACTAGCTAACACACTGGAGGGACTAGCTAACACACTGGAGGGACTAGCTAACAGACTGGAGGGACTAGCTAACACACTGGAGCGACTAGCTAACACACTAGAGCGACAAACTAAAACACTGGAGGGACTAGCTAACACACTGGAGGGACTAGCTAACACACTGGAGGGACTAGCTAACACACTGGAGGGACTAGCTAACACACTGGAGCAACTAGCTAACACACTGGAGGGACTAGCTAACACACTGGAGGGACTAGCTAACACACTGGAGGGACTAGCTAACACACTGGAGGGACTAGCTAACACTGGAGGGACTAGCTAACACACTGGAGGGACTAGCTAACACACTGGAGGGACTAGCTAACACACCGGCAGGCCACACTGTAATAGGTTTTGTCGTTCCCTCTTCATGACTGTCTTGGTGTGCTTGGACCATGTTAGTTTGTTGGTGTCCATAATATCGACAGAAACATGGCAAAGGTTTTTTATCATCAATCCTCAAGGTGTTTTTCAAATATCTATTCGATAATATATCAACCGGGACAGTTGGCTTTTCACTAGGACTGGGAGGAAAAATGGCTACCTCTCTGTGTTGCGCAAAAATCAAACTGAGAGCCAACAACAGACCACTT
>NC_060189.1:4050775-4075775 GCF_021184085.1 Oncorhynchus gorbuscha
TCTCTGTCCAATTCACCCACTCTCTGTTCAATTCACCTACCCCCTGTCCAATTCACCTACTCCCTGTGTCCAATTCACCCACTCCGAGTCCAATTCACATACTCCCTGTCCAATTCACCCAATCCCTGTCCAATTCACCCACTCCCTGTCCAATTCACCCACTCCCTGTCCAATTCACCCACTCCCTGTCCAATTCACCCACTCCCTGTCCAATTCACCCACTCCCTGTGTCCAATTCACCCACTCCCTGTCCAATTCACCCACTCTCTGTTCAATTCACCTACCCCCTGTCCAATTCACCTACTCCCTGTGTCCAATTCACCCACTCCCAGTCCAATTCACCTACTCCCTGTCCAATTCACCCACTCTCTGTTCAATTCACCCACTCTCTGTTCAATTCACCTACCCCCTGTGTCCAATTAACCCACTCTCTGTCCAATTCACCCACTCTCTGTCCAATTCACCCACTCTCTGTTCAATTCACCTACCCCCTGTGTCCAATTCACCCACTCTCTGTTCAATTCACCCACTCTCTGTTCAATTCACCTACCCCCTGTGTCCAATTCACCCACTCTCTGTCCAATTCACCCACTCTCTGTTCAATTCACCTACTCCCTGTGTCAAATTCACCCACTCCCTGTCCAATTCACCTACTCCCTGTCCAATTCACCTACTCCCTGTGTCCAATTCACCCACTCCCAGTCCAATTCACCCACTCTCTGTTCAATTCACCTACCCCCTGTGTCCAATTAACCCACTCTCTGTCCAATTCACCCACTCTCTGTCCAATTCACCCACTCTCTGTTCAATTCACTTACCCCCTGTGTCCAATTCACCCACTCTCTGTCCAATTCACCTACTCCCTGTGTCCAATTCACCCACTCCGAGTCCAATTCACCCACTCCCTGTCCAATTCACCCACTCCCTGTACAATTCACCTACTCCCTGTGTCCAATTCACCCACTCCCTGTGTCCAATTCACCCACTCCCAGTCCAATTCACCCACTCCCAGTCCAATTCACCCACTCTCTGTCCAATTCACCCACTCCCTGTACAATTCACCCACTCCCTGTACAATTCACCCACTCCCAGTCCAATTCACCCACTCTCTGTCCAATTCACCCACTCCCTGTACAATTCACCCACTCCCTGTACAATTCACCCACTCCCAGTCCAATTCACCCACTCCCTGTACAATTCACCTACTCCCTGTGTCCAATTCACCCACTCCCTGTGTCCAATTCACCCACTCCCAGTCCAATTCAACCACTCCCAGTCCAATTCACCCACTCTCTGTCCAATTCACCCACTCCCTGTACAATTCACCCACTCCCTGTACAATTCACCCACTCCCAGTCCAATTCACCCACTCCCTGTACAATTCACCCACTCCCAGTCCAATTCACCCACTCCCTGTGTCCAATTCACCCACTCCCAGTCCAATTCACCTACCCCCAGTCCAATTCACCCACTCCCAGTCCAATTCACCCACTCCCAGTCCAATTCACCCACTCCCAGTCCAATTCACCCACTCCCTGTCCAATTCACCCACTCCCAGTCCAATTCACCCACTCCCTGTACAATGCTCTACTTGGTTATGGGGGAGAGTAGGGGGTAGGATGAGATAGGCTGGGAGGGGGGTTTAGTTACAATACAGTCAAATAAAACACGCTCCAACTCAGATCACTGGCTTCCAGTTGAAGCTCGCATCCGCTACAAGACCATGGTGCTTGCCTACGGAGCTGTGAGGGGAACGGCACCTCAGTACCTCCAGGCTCTGATCAGGCCCTACACCCAAACAATGGCACTGCGTTCATCCACCTCTGGCCTGCTCGCCTCCCTACCACTGAGGAAGTACAGTTCCCGCTCAGCCCAGTCAAAACTGTTCGCTGCTCTGGCCCCCCAATGGTGGAACAAACTCCCTCACGACGCCAGGACAGCGGAGTCCATCACCACCTTCCGGAGACACCTGAAACCCCACCTCTTTAAGGATTACCTAGGATAGGATAAGTAATCCTTCTCACCCCCCCCTTTAAGATTTAGATGCACTATTGTAAAGTGACTGTTCCACTGGATGTCATAAGGTGAATGCACCAATTTGTAAGTCGCTCTGGATAAGAGCGTCTGCTAAATGACTTAAATGTAAATGTAATTCCACTCCTCCACTTTATCTGCCACCTAGCATACACTTCTGTCTAACGTATGTTAGTTACAGTCAGTTAGTTAGTTACAGTTAGTTAGTTACAGTTAGTTAGTTACAGTCAGTTAGTTAGTTAGTTACAGTTAATTAGTTACAATACAGTCAGTTAGTTAGTTACAGAACAGTCAGTTAGTTAGTTAGTCGGTTAGTTAGTTACAGTCAGTTAGTTAGTTACAAAACAGTCAGTTAGTTAGTTAGTTACAGAACAGTCAGTTAGTTAGTTACAGAACAGTTAGTTAGGTAGGTAGTTAGTTACAGTTAGTTAGTTAGTTACAGTTAGTTAGTTACAGTTAGTTAGTTACAGTCAGTGAGTTAGTTACAGTCAGTTAGTTAGTTACAGTCAGTTAGTTAGTTACAACACAGTCAGTTAGTTAGTTGCAGTCAGTTAGTTAGTTACAATACAGTCAGTCAGTCAGTCAGTTAGTTAGTTAGTTAGTTAGTTAGTTAGTTAGTTAGTTAGTTAATTAGTTAATTAGTTAGTTAGTTACAGTTAGTTAGTTAGTTACAGTTAATGAGTTACAATACAGTCAGTTAGTTAATTACAGTCAGTTAGTTAGTTACAGTCAGTTAGTTAGTTACAGAACAGTCAGTTAGTTAGTTAGTTACAGTCAGTTAGTTAGTTACAGTCAGTTAGATAGTTAGTTAAAGTCAGTTAGTTAGTTACAGTTAATTAGTTACAATACAGTCAGTTAGTTAATTACAGTCAGTTAGTTAGTTACAGTCAGTTAGTTAGTTAGTTAGTTAGTTACAGTCAGTTAGTTAGTTACAGAACAGTCAGTTAGTTAGTTACAGTCAGTTAGTTAGTTAGTTACAGAACAGTCAGTTAGTTAGTTACAGTCAGTTAGTTAGTTACAGAACAGTCAGTTAGTTAGTTACAGTCAGTTAGTTAGTTACAGTCAGTTAGTTAGTTACAATACAGTCAGTTAGTTAGTTAGTTACAGAACAGTCAGTTAGTTATTTACAGAACAATTATTTAGGTAGTTAGTTACAGTTAGTTAGTTACAGTAGAGTCAGTTAGTTGGTTACAGTTAGTTAGTTACAGTCAGTTAGTTAGTTAGTTACAGTTAGTTAGTTAGTTAGTTAGTTAGTTAGTTAGTTAGTTAGTTAGTTACAGTTAATTAGTTACAATACAGTCAGTTAGTTAATTACAGTCAGTTAGTTAGTTACAGTCAGTTAACTAGTTACAATACAGTCAGTTAGTTACAGTCAGTTAGTTAGTTAGTTACAGTCAGTTAGTTAGTTAGTTACAGTCAGTTAGTTAGTTACAATACAGTCAGTTAGTTAGTTACAGTCAGTTAGTTAGTTCTAACTAACTTAGTTCATTAGTTAGTTAGTTACAGTCAGTTAGTTACAGAACAGTTACTTAGTTAGTTAGTTAGTTAGTTAGTTAGTTAGTTAGTTAGTTCGTTAGTTCGTTAGTTAGTTAGTTACAGTCAGTTAGTTACAGTACAGACAGTTAGTTACATAACAGTTAGTTAGTTAGTTACAGTCAGTTAGTTACAGAACAGTTAGTTAGTTACAGTTAGTTAGTTACAGTTACAGTTAGTTACATAACAGTTAGTTAGTTAGTTAGTTAGTTAGTTTGTTACAGTTAGTTACAGTACAGTCAGTTAGTTACAGTACAGTCAGTTAGTTACAGAACAGTTCATTAGTTAGTTAGTTACAGTCAGTTAGTTACAGAACAGTTAATTAGTTAGTTAGTTAGTTAGTTAGTTACAGTCAGTTAGTTACAGTACAGACAGTTAGTTACATAACAGTTAGTTAGTTAGTTAGTTAGTTAGTTAGTTAGTTACAGTCAGTTAGTTACAGAACAGTTAGTTAGTTAGTTACAGTTAGTTAGTTACAGTTAGTTAGTTACAGGGCAGTCAGTTAGTTACAGTACAGCCAGTTAGTTACAGAACAGTCAGTTAGTTAGTTACAGTTAGTTAGTTACAGTTAGTTAGTTACAGTACAGGCAGTTAGTTACAGTACAGTCACTTAGTTACAGTTAGTTACAGTACAGTCACTTAGTTACAGTTAGTTAGTTAGTTAAAGTTAGTTAGTTAGTTAGAGTTAGTTAGTTACAGTACAGTCAGTCAGTTAGTTACAGTACAGACAGTTAGTTACATAACAGTTAGTTAGTTAGTTAGTTAGTTAGTTAGTTAGTTAGTTAGTTAGTTAGTTAGTTAGTTAGTTACAGTCAGTTAGTTACAGTCAGTTAGTTAGTTAGTTAGTTACAGTCAGTTAGTTAGTTACAGAACAGTCAGTTAGTTAGTTACAGTCAGTTAGTTAGTTACAGAACAGTCAGTTAGTTAGTTACAGTCAGTTAGTTAGTTACATAACAGTCAGTTAGTTAGTTACAGTCAGTTAGTTAGTTACAGTCAGTTAGTTAGTTACAATACAGTCAGTTAGTTAGTTAGTTACAGAACAGTCAGTTAGTTATTTACAGAACAATTATTTAGGTAGTTAGTTACAGTTAGTTAGTTACAGTAGAGTCAGTTAGTTGGTTACAGTTAGTTAGTTACAGTCAGTTAGTTAGTTAGTTACAGTTAGTTAGTTAGTTAGTTACAGTTAATTAGTTACAATACAGTCAGTTAGTTAATTACAGTCAGTTAGTTAGTTACAGTCAGTTAACTAGTTACAATACAGTCAGTTAGTTACAGTCAGTTAGTTAGTTACAGTCAGTTAGTTAGTTAGTTACAGTCAGTTAGTTAGTTAGTTACAGTCAGTTAGTTAGTTACAATACAGTCAGTTAGTTAGTTACAGTCAGTTAGTTAGTTCTAACTAACTTAGTTCATTAGTTAGTTAGTTACAGTCAGTTAGTTACAGAACAGTTACTTTAGTTAGTTAGTTAGTTAGTTCGTTAGTTAGTTACAGTCAGTTAGTTACAGTTAGACAGTTAGTTACAGTTAGTTAGTTACAGTACAGAACAGTTAGTTACATAACAGTTAGTTAGTTAGTTACAGTCAGTTAGTTACAGTTAGTTAAAGTTAGTTAGTTACAGTACAGTTAATTAGTTAGTTACAATACAGTCAGTTACAGAACAATTAGTTACAGTTAGTTACAGTTAGTTCTTAAGTTAACTTAGTTCATTTAGTTAGTTAGTTACAGTCAGTTAGTTACAGAACAGTTACTTAGTTAGTTAGTTAGTTAGTTAGTTAGTTAGTTACAGTTTAGTTACAGTTAGTTAGTTACAGTCAGTTAGTTACAGTACAGACAGTTAGTTACATAACAGTTAGTTAGTTAGTTACAGTCAGTTAGTTACAGAACAGTTAGTTAGTTAGTTACAGTTAGTTAGTTACAGTTACAGTCAGTTAGTTACAGTTAGTTAGTTAAAGTTAGTTAGTTAGTTAGTTAAAGTTAGTTAGTTACAGTACAGTTAATTAGTTAGTTACAGTACAGTCAGTTAGTTACAGAACAATTAATTAGTTAGTTAGTTACAGTTACAGTTAGTTAGTTAGTTAGTTAGTTAGTTAGTTAGTTAGTTAGTTAGTTAGTTAGTTAGTTAGTTAGTTACAGTTAGTTAGTTACAGTTAGTTAGTTACAGTACAGTCAGTTAGTTACAGAACAGTTAATTAGTTAGTTAGTTACAGTCAGTTAGTTACAGAACAGTTAATTAGTTAGTTAGTTAGTTACAGTCAGTTAGTTACAGTACAGACAGTTAGTTACATAACAGTTAGTTAGTTAGTTACAGTCAGTTAGTTACAGAACAGTTAGTTAGTTAGTTACAGTTAGTTAGTTACAGGGCAGTCAGTTAGTTACAGTACAGCCAGTTAGTTACAGAACAGTCAGTTAGTTAGTTACAGTTAGTTAGTTACAGTTAGTTAGTTACAGTACAGGCAGTTAGTTACAGTACAGTCACTTAGTTACAGTTAGTTACAGTACAGTCACTTAGTTGCAGTTAGTTAGTTAAAGTTAGTTAGTTAGTTAGAGTTAGTTAGTTACAGTACAGTCAGTCAGTTAGTTACAGTACAGTCAGTTAGTTACAGAACAATTAATTTGTTAGTTAGTTAGTTAGTTACAGTTAGTTAATTAGTTAGTTAGTTAGTTAGTTAGTTAGTTTGTTACAGTTAGTTACAGTACAGTCAGTTAGTTACAGTACAGTCAGTTAGTTACAGAACAGTTCATTAGTTAGTTAGTTACAGTCAGTTAGTTACAGAACAGTTAATTAGTTAGTTAGTTAGTTAGTTAGTTAGTTAGTTAGTTACAGTCAGTTAGTTACAGTACAGACAGTTAGTTACATAACAGTTAGTTAGTTAGTTAGTTAGTTAGTTAGTTAGTTAGTTAGTTAGTTAGTTAGTTAGTTAGTTAGTTAGTTACAGTCAGTTAGTTACAGAACAGTTAGTTAGTTAGTTAGTTAGTTAGTTAGTTAGTTAGTTAGTTAGTTACAGTTAGTTAGTTACAGTGCAGTCAGTTAGTTACAGTACAGTCAGTTAGTTACAGAACAGTCAGTTAGTTAGTTAGTTAGTTACAGTCAGTTAGTTAGTTACAGTCAGTTAGTTAGAGTCAGTTAGTTAGTTACAGTACAGTCAGTTAGTTAGTTACAGTACAGTCAGTTAGTTAGTTACAGTCAGTTAGTTACAGTACAGTCAGTTAGTTAGTTACAGTTAGTTAGTTCCAGTAGAGTCAGTTAGTTAGTTAGTTACAGTACCGTTAGTTAGTTAGTTAGTTAGTTAGTTAGTTAGTTAGTTAGTTAGTTAGTTAGTTAGTTACAGTGCAGTCAGTTAGTTAGTTACAGTACAGTTAGTTACAGTACAGTCAGTTAGTTAGTTACAGTACAGTTAGTTACAGTACAGTCAGTTAGTTAGTTACAGTCAGTTAGTTACAGTACCGTCAGTTAGTTAGTTACAGTACAGTTAGTTAGTTACAGTTAGTTAGTTACAGTACAGTCAGTTAGTTAGTTACAGTACAGTTAGTTACAGTACAGTCATTTAGTTAGTTACAGTCAGTTAGTTACAGTACCGTCAGTTAGTTAGTTACAGTACAGTTAGTTACAGTTAGTTAGTTACAAAACAATTAGTTAGTTAGTTACAGTTAGTTAGTTACAGTTAGTTAGTTACAGTCAGTTAGTTAGTTACAGGCAGTTAGTTACAGTCAGTTAGTTACAATACAGTCAGTTAGTTACAGTCAGTTAGTTTCAATACAGTCAGTTAGTTACAGTCAGTTAGTTACAATACAGTCAGTTAGTTACAGTTAGTTCGTTACAGTCAGTTAGTTACAATACAGTCAGTTAGTTAGTTACAGTCAGTTAGTTACAGTACCGTTAGTTAGTTAGTTAGTTACAGTTAGTTAGTTACAGAACAATTAGTTAGTTAGTTAGTTACAGTCAGTTAGTTACAGTCAGTTAGTTACAATACAGTCAGTTAGTTACAGTCAGTTAGTTTCAATACAGTCAGTTAGTTTCAATACAGTCAGTTAGTTACAGTCAGTTAGTTACAGTCAGTTAGTTACAGTCAGTTAGTTACAATACAGTCAGTTAGTTAGTTACAGTCAGTTAGTTAGTTACAGTCAGTTAGTTACAGTCAGTTAGTTACAGTCAGTTAGTTACAGTCAGTTAGTTACAATACAGAATTAATAAGTGTTAATACAGGGTTAATAAGTGTTACAGTGTCAATACAGTGTTAATAATTGTTACAGTGTTAATACAGTGTTAATATGTGTTACAGTGTTAATACAGTGTTGATACATTGTTAATACAGTGTTGATACATTGTTAGTTAGTTAGTTAGTTAGTTAGTTAGTTAGTTAGTTAGTTAGTTAGTTAGTTAGTTAGTTACAGTGCAGTCAGCTAGTTAGTTACAGTACAGTTAGTTACAGTACAGTCAGTTAGTTAGTTACAGTACCGTTAGTTAGTTAGTTAGTTAGTTAGTTAGTTAGTTAGTTAGTTAGTTAGTTAGTTAGTTAGTTAATTAGTTAGTTACAGTACAGTCAGGTAGTTAGTTACAGTACAGTTAGTTACAGTACAGTCAGTTAGTTAGTTACAGTACAGTTAGTTACAGTACAGTCTGTTAGTTAGTTACAGTACAGTTAGTTACAGTACAGTCAGTTAGTTACAGTACCGTCAGTTAGTTAGTTACAGTACAGTTAGTTAGTTACAGTACAGTTAGTTACAGTACAGTCAGTTAGTTAGTTACAGTACAGTTAGTTACAGTACAGTCCGTTAGTTAGTTACAGTACAGTTAGTTACAGTACAGTCAGTTAGTTAGTTACAGTCAGTTAGTTACAGTACCGTCAGTTAGTTAGTTACAGTACCGTCAGTTAGTTAGTTACAGTTAGTTAGTTAGTTAGTTACAGAACAATTAGTTAGTTAGTTACAGTTCGTTAGTTACAGTTAGTTAGTTACAGTCAGTTAGTTAGTTACAGGCAGTTAGTTAGTTACAGTCAGTTAGTTACAGTCAGTTAGTTACAATACAGTCAGTTAGTTACAGTCAGTTAGTTTCAATACAGTCAGTTAGTTACAGTCAGTTAGTTACAGTCAGTTAGTTACAATACAGTCAGTTAGTTACAGTCAGTTAGTTACAATACAGTCAGTTAGTTACAGTCAGTTAGTTACAGTCAGTTAGTTACAATACAGTCAGTTAGTTAGTTACAGTCAGTTAGTTACAGAACAATTAGTTAGTTAGTTACAGTCAGTTAGTTACAGTCAGTTAGTTACAATACAGTCAGTTAGTTACAGTCAGTTAGTTTCAATACGGTCAGTTAGTTACAGTCAGTTAGTTACAGTCAGTTAGTTACAATACAGTCAGTTAGTTACAGTCAGTTAGTTACAATACAGTCAGTTAGTTACAGTCAGTTAGTTACAGTCAGTTAGTTACAATACAGTCAGTTAGTTAGTTACAGTCAGTTAGTTACAGAACAATTAGTTAGTTAGTTACAGTCAGTTAGTTACAGTCAGTTAGTTACAATACAGTCAGTTAGTTACAGTCAGTTAGTTTCAATACAGTAAGTTAGTTTCAATACAGTCAGTTAGTTACAGTCAGTTAGTTACAGTCAGTTAGTTACAGTCAATTAGTTACAGTCAGTTAGTTACAGTCAATTAGTTACAATACAGAATTAATAAGTGTTAATACAGGGTTAATAACTGTTACAGTGTCAATACAGTGTTAATATGTGTTACAGTGTTAATGCAGTGTCAATACAGTGTTGATACAGTGTTGATACAGTGTTGATACAGTGTTAATACAGTGTTAATAGTTGTTGATACAGTGTTAATATGTGTTACAGTGTCAATACAGTGTTAATATATGTTAAAGTGTTAATGCAGTGTCAATACAGTGTCAATACAGTGTCAATACAGTGTCGATACAGTGTTGATACAGTGTTGATACAGTGTTAATATGTGTTACAGTGTCAATACAGTGTCAATACAGTGTCGATACAGTGTTGATACAGTGTTGATACAGTGTTAATACAGTGTTGATACAGTGTTGATACAGTGTTAATATGTGTTACAGTGTTAATAGTTGTCAATACAGTGTCAATACAGTGTCAATACAGTGTTGATACAGTGTTGATACAGTGTTGATACAGTGTTGATACAGTTTTAATAGTTGTCAATACAGTGTCAATACAGTGTCAATACAGTGTCGATACAGTGTTGATACAGTGTTGATACAGTGTTAATGTGTGTTACAGTGTTAATAGTTGTCAATACAGTGTCAATACATTGTTAATACGGTGTTGATACAGTGTTGATACAGTGTTGATACAGTGTTAATATGTGTTGATACAGTGTTGATACAGTGTTAATACAGTGTTGATACAGTGTTGATACAGTGTTAATATGTGTTACAGTGTTAATAGTTGTCAATACAGTGTCAATACAGTGTCAACACAGTGTTAATACAGTGTTGATACAGTGTTAATATGTGTTACAGTGTTAATAGTTGTCAATACAGTGTCAATACAGTGTCAATACAGTGTCAATACAGTGTTGATACAGTGTTGATACAGTGTTAATATGTGTTACAGTGTTAATAGTTGTCAATACAGTGTCAATAAAGTGTCAATACAGTGTCAATACAGTGTCGATACAGTGTTAATGTGTGTTACAGTGTTAATATGTGTTACAGTGTTAATAGTTGTCAATACAGTGTCAATACAGTGTCAATACAGTGTTGATACATTGTTGATACAGTGTTGATACAGTGTTAATGTGTGTTACAGTGTTAATATGTGTTACAGTGTTAATAGTTGTCAATACAGTGTCAATACAGTGTCAATACAGTGTCAATACAGTGTTGATACATTGTTGATACAGTGTTAATATGTGTTACAGTGTTAATGCAGTGTCAATACAGTGTCGATACAGTGTTGATACATTGTTGATACAGTGTTGATACAGTGTTGATGCAGTGTTAATATGTGTTACAGTGTTAGTGCAGTGTCAATGCAGTGTTGATACAGTGTTAAAAGTTGTTGATACAGTGTTAATACAGTGTTAATGCAGTGTTGATACAGTGTTAATATGTGTTACAGTGTCAATGCAGTGTCAATACAGTGTTAATGCAGTGTTGATACAGTGTTAATAGTTGTTGATACAGTGTTAATAGTTGTTGATACAGTGTTAATACAGTGTTGATACAGTGTTACAGTGTTGAAAGTGTTAATAGGTGTTACAGTGTTGATACAGTGTTAATAGGTGTTACGGTGTTGATACAGTGTTAATAGGTGTTACGGTGTTAATAGGTGTTACAGTGTTAATACAGTGTTAATACAGTGTTGATGCAGTGTTAATAGGTGTTACAGTGTTACAGTGTTGATAGGTGTTACAGTGTTACAGCGTTGATAGTGTTAATATAGTGTTAATAGGTGTTACAGTGTTAATAGGTGTTACAGTGTTACAGTGTTGATAGGTGTTACAGTCTTGATAGGTGTTACAGTGTTGATACAGTGTTAATAGGTGTTACAGTGTTAATGCAGTGTTAATACAGTGTTACTAGGTGTTACAGTGTTAATGCAGTGTTAATATAGTGTTGATACAGTGTTACAGTGTTGATACAGTGTTGATACAGTGTTAATATAGTGTTGATACAGTGTTAATAGGTGTTACAGTGTTAATAGGTGTTACAGTGTTACTAGGTGTTACAGTGTTAATGCAGTGTTAATATAGTGTTGATACAGTGTTACAGTGTTGATACAGTGTTGATACAGTGTTAATAGGTGTTACAGTGTTAATAGGTGTTACAGTGTTAATAGGTGTTACAGTGTTAATAGGTGTTACAGTGTTACTAGGTGTTACAGTGTTAATGCAGTGTTGATACAGTGTTACAGTGTTGATACAGTGTTAATAGGTGTTACAGTGTTACAGTGTTGATAGGTGTTACAGTGTTGATAGGTGTTACAGTGTTGATAGGTGTTACAGTGTTGATACAGTGTTAATAGGTGTTACAGTGTTAATGCAGTGTTAATACAGTGTTAATACAGTGTTACTATGTGTTAGTGTTAATGAAGTGTTAATATAGTGTTGATACAGTGTTACAGTGTTGATACAGTGTTGATACAGTGTTAATATAGTGTTACTAGGTGTTACAGTGTTAATGCAGTGTTAATATAGTGTTGATACAGTGTTACAGTGTTGATACAGTGTTGATACAGTGTTAATATAGTGTTGATACAGTGTTAATATGTGTTACAGTGTTAATAGGTGTTACAGTGTTACTAGGTGTTACAGTGTTAATGCAGTGTTAATATAGTGTTGATACAGTGTTACAGTGTTGATACAGTGTTGATACAGTGTTGATACAGTGTTAATAGGTGTTACAGTGTTAATAGGTGTTACAGTGTTAATAGGTGTTACAGTGTTAATAGGTGTTACAGTGTTAATAGGTGTTACAGTGTTAATAGGTGATACAGTGTTAATAGGTGTTACAGTGTTAATAGGTGTTACAGTGTTAATAGGTGTTACAGTGTTAACAGGTGTTACAGTGTTATTAGGTGTTACAGTGTTAATAGGTGTTACAGTGTTAATAGGTGCAAAAGTGTTAATAGGTGTTACAGTGTTAATAGGTGTTAAAGTGTTAATATGTGTTACAGTGTTAATAGGTGTTACAGTGTCAATGCAGTGTCAATACAGTGTTAATGCAGTGTTGATACAGTGTTAATAGTTGTTGATACAGTGTTAATAGTTGTTGATACAGTGTTAATAGTTGTTGATACAGTGTTAATACAGTGTTGATACAGTGTTACAGTGTTGAAAGTGTTAATAGGTGTTACAGTGTTATTAGGTGTTACAGTGTTAATAGGTGTTACGGTGTTAATAGGTGTTACAGTGTTAATACAGTGTTAATACAGTGTTGATGCAGTGTTGATAGGTGTTACAGTGTTACAGCGTTGATAGTGTTAATATAGTGTTAATAGGTGTTACAGTGTTAATAGGTGTTACAGTGTTACAGTGTTGATAGGTGTTACAGTGTTGATAGGTGTTACAGTGTTGATACAGTGTTAATAGGTGTTACAGTGTTAATGCAGTGTTAATACAGTGTTACTAGGTGTTACAGTGTTAATGCAGTGTTAATATAGTGTTGATACAGTGTTACAGTGTTGATACAGTGTTGATACAGTGTTAATATAGTGTTACTAGGTGTTACAGTGTTAATGCAGTGTTAATATAGTGTTGATACAGTGTTACAGTGTTGATACAGTGTTGATACAGTGTTAATATAGTGTTGATACAGTGTTAATAGGTGTTACAGTGTTAATAGGTGTTACAGTGTTACTAGGTGTTACAGTGTTAATGCAGTGTTAATATAGTGTTGATACAGTGTTACAGTGTTGATACAGTGTTGATACAGTGTTAATAGGTGTTACAGTGTTAATAGGTGTTACAGTGTTAATAGGTGTTACAGTGTTAATAGGTGTTACAGTGTTACTAGGTGTTACAGTGTTAATGCAGTGTTGATACAGTGTTACAGTGTTGATACAGTTTTAATAGGTGTTACAGTGTTACAGTGTTGATAGGTGTTACAGTGTTGATAGGTGTTACAGTGTTGATACAGTGTTAATAGGTGTTACAGTGTTAATGCAGTGTTAATACAGTGTTAATACAGTGTTACTAGGTGTTAGTGTTAATGAAGTGTTAATATAGTGTTGATACAGTGTTACAGTGTTGATACAGTGTTGATACAGTGTTAATATAGTGTTGATACAGTGTTAATATGTGTTACAGTGTTAATAGGTGTTACAGTGTTACTAGGTGTTACAGTGTTAATGCAGTGTTAATATAGTGTTGATACAGTGTTACAGTGTTGATACAGTGTTGATACAGTGTTAATAGGTGTCACAGTGTTAATAGGTGTTACAGTGTTAATAGGTGTTACAGTGTTAATAGGTGTTACAGTGTTAATAGGTGTTACAGTGTTAATAGGTGATACAGTGTTAATAGGTGTTACAGTGTTAATAGGTGTTACAGTGTTAATAGGTGTTACAGTGTTAATAGGTGTTAAAGTGTTAATAGGTGTTACAGTGTTAATAGCTGTATCGCCGTTCAACCATCAAGTCATAGAGGAGCACACACACACACACGCACGCACGCACGCACGCACGCACGCACACACACACACACACACACACACACACACACACACACACACACACACACACACACACACACACACACACACACACACACACACACACACACACACACACACACACACAGAGTGGGCAGAGAAAGAGAGATAGAGGGGGCAGAGAGAGAGAGAGAGAGATAGAGGAGGAGAGGGGGCAGAGAGAGAGAGAGAGAGGAGGAGAGGGGGCAGAGAGAGAGGGGCAGAGAGGGGGCAGAGAGAGAGAGAGAGAGATAGAGGAGGAGAGGGGGCAGAGAGAGAGAGAGAGAGATAGAGGAGGAGAGGGGTGCAGATGAAGAGAGATAGAGAGGGCAGAGAGAGAGAGATAGATAGAGGGGGAGAGGGGGCAGATGAGAGATCGAGAGATGGGGGAGCAAAGATAGAGGGGGCAGATAGATAGGGGGGAGAGGGGGGCAGAGAGAGAGATAGAGGGGGCAGAGAGAGAGAGATAGATAGAGGGGGAGAGGGGGCAGAGAGAGATCGAAGGGGAGATGGGGCAGAGAGAGATAGATAGAGGGGGCAGATAGATAGAGGGGGAGAGGGGGCAGAGAGAGATCGAAGGGGAGATGGGGCAGAGAGAGATAGATAGAGGGGGCAGAGAGATAGAGGGGGAGAGGGGGCAGAGAGAGATCGAAGGGGAGATGGGGCAGAGAAAGATAGATAGAGGGGGCAGAGAGATAGAGGGGAGAGGGCGGCAGAGGAAGGGGGAGAGGGGGCAGAGAGCGAACGAAGGGGAGAGGGGGCAGAGAGATAGAAGGGGAGAGGGGGCGGAGAGATAGAGGGGGAGAGGGCGGCAGAGGAAGGGGGAGAGGGGGCAGAGAGAGATCGAAGGGGAGAGGGGGCAGAGAGAGAGGGGGGAGAGGGGGCAGAGGAAGGGGGAGAGGGGGCAGAGGAAGGGGGAGAGGGGGCAGAGAGAGACAGAAGGGGAGAGGGGGCAGAGAGATAGAAGGGGAGAGGGCGGCAGAGGAAGGGGGAGAGGGGGCAGAGAGAGAGAGGGGGAGAGGGGGCAGAGGAAGGGGGAGAGAGGGGCAGAGGAAGGGGGAGAGGGGGCAGAGAGAGATCAAAGGGGAGATGGGGCAGAGAGAGATAGAGGGGGAGAGGGGGGCAGAGAGAGATCGAAGGGGAAATGGGGCAGAGAGAGATAGAGGGGGAGAGGGGGGCAGAGGAAGGGGGAGAGGGGGGCAGAGAGAGAACGTGAGATAGAGGCCGTGAGTGGGCAAACAGGCCCAACCCCCACTCTTACACTAGCCAATGGAATGTCCCAGATGCTCAGCAGGCTCTGCTCACACTTACTGGCCTGAGGCCAAACCACACGACCAACAACATTGGACACTTTATGGAACACAAAGCCTTCACTATCTCATCCGGGAATATCCAAGGCCTGAGATCATCTGCCTTTGGCCTGAAGAGCAGGAACCTGGACTTCACCAAATAAATCAGAAATACAGACATTGTCATCCTACAAGAAACCTGGTATAGAGGAGATGGACCCACTGGTTGTCCTCTAGGTTACAGAGAGCTGGTAGTCCTCTAGGTTACAGAGAGCTGGTAGTCCCATCCACCACACTACCAGGTGGGTGGTATAGAGGAGATGGACCCACTGGTTGCCCTCTAGGTTACAGAGAGCTGGTAGTCCCATCCACCACACTACCAGGTGGGTGGTATAGAGGAGATGGACCCACTGGTTGCCCTCTAGGTTACAGAGAGCTGGTAGTCCCATCCACCACACTACCAGGTGGGTGGTATAGAGGAGATGGACCCACTGGTTGCCCTCTAGGTTACAGAGAGCTGGTAGTCCCATCCACAACACTACCAGGTGGGTGGTATAGAGGAGATGGACCCACTGGTTGCCCTCTAGGTTACAGAGAGCTGGTAGTCCCATCCACCACACTACCAGGTGGGTGGTATAGAGGAGATGGACCCACTGGTTGCCCTCTAGGTTACAGAGAGCTGGTTGTCCCATCCACCACACTACCAGGTGTGAAGCAGGGAAGGGACTCAGGCGGTATACTAATTTGGTGTAGAGCAGACATAACTCACTCCATTAAATTAGTCAAAACAAGAACATTTTACATTTGGCTAGAAATTCAAAAGGAAATGACCTTAACACAGAAACATGTCCTCCTGTGTGCTACCTATATCCCCCCACTAGAATCCCCATAATTTAATGAAGACAGCTTCTCCATCCTGGAGGGGATATCAATCATTTCCAGGCCCAGAGACTTGTACTAGTCTGTGGCGACCTAAATGCCAGAACCGGACCAGAACCTGACACCCTCAGCACACAGGGGGACAAACATCTGCCTGGAGGTGACAGCATCCCCTCCCACATATGCCCCCCTAGGCACAACTATGACAACATAACCAACAAAAACGGATCACAACTCCTGCAGCTCTGTCGCACGCTGGGTATGTACATAGTCAATGGTAGGATTCCAGGGGACTCCTATAGTAGGTACACCTATAGCTCTGTTACATCCTGGCTATGTACATAGTCAATGATAGGATTCCAGGGGACTCCTATGGTAGGTACACCTATAGCTCTGTTACATCCTGGCTATGTACATAGTCAATGGTTGGGTTCGAGGGGACTCCTATGGTAGTACTGTAGACTACTTTATCACTGACCTCAACCCAGAGTCTCAGATCACAACAAAATCACACTCTATTTGAACAGAGCAATACTCAATCATGAGGCATCAAAGCCAAAGGAACTGAGTAATATTAAGTAATGCTATAGATGGAAGGAAGGTGGACATCTGCCAAAAACAATTAGGCAACAACAAATGCAATCCCCTCTAGACAATTTCCAGGACAAAATATTTCACTGTAATAGTGAAGGTGTAAACTTGGCAGTAGAAAATCAGTTTGTTTGACCTCTCAGCTTCCCTATCAAATCTAAAAAATGTTAAACAGAAAATTAAAGAAAATGACAGGTGAAAGAGGACCTCCATCCTGGAGTCTTTAATCCAGTAAAGAAATACAAACAAAAACACAACTTTCAGGCCCACGAGACAAACTGGAGACTTCTTGAACAGCAGGTGAACAGCAGGTTGCCTCGGGAAGGCACTTGAACCAGACAGACTCAGAACCTGACCAGAGCATCTGAGGAAAACACGACACCAGGGCGATAGCACAATTCTAGACAAGGAACCGAAACATCTGCCAGGGGTGAAAGGATCGGGAACAGGTGTGGGAAGACTAAATGATTGATTAGGGGAATAGGAACAGCTGGGAGCAGGAACGGAACGATAGAGAGAAGAGAGAGCAGAGAGTGAGAGAGGGAGGGGGAGAGAGAGGGATAGAAAGAGGGAAAGAACCTAATAAGACAAGAGGGAAACATAATGGGAAGCACAGGGACAAAAAGATAATAAATGACAAAACTGACAGTACCCCCCACTCAGCTCCTGGCGCACGCTGGGTCATCAATGAGTGAACGTCCAATGAGAGGAACCCAACTCCTTCCTCAGGGGACTCCTCCCAATCCACTAGGTACACCTATAGCTGTCCATGATCTTATGTACCTTGTAAATATCCTGGGACGGGAGGGGGGAGGGAAGACGAACGGGGTGCGAAGAAAGGGCTTAACACAGGAGACATGGAAGACAGGATGGACGCGACGAAGATGTCCAGGGGACTCCTACAGGATTGAGACACGGAACGGACAATGAACCTCAACTTACGAGCTGTCTAAGAGGAAGGTTACATCCTGGCTAACAATACATAGTCAATGGTTGGGTCTGTGCCCTGTAACGAAAGGGGACTCACCCTATGGTAGTACTGTAGAACTGGACTTTATGGGATGACCTGGTAACCCAGAGTCTCGGAGATCACAACAAAATCACCCAGGGGAGCTGTTCTGCCCAAGACGCAGGGTTTCTGAAAGAAAGGCTGCGTAGTATGCAATAATCGTCTGATTGGCCCTCCGTTAGATGGGGAAAACCAAGAGAGACTGAATACACCAATCAAATGGACAGAACTCCATCTCCAAAACAATTAAACGGCAACAACAAATGCAATCCCCTCTAAGGAAGTTTAGCAATTTCCAGGAACAAAATATTTCCCGCACAAAGTAATGAAGTCTAGAAGGTGTAAAATGGGGAGCTCTGAGACGAGTAGGAAAATCAGTTTGTTTGACGGCGCGTGTCACGCTCCTGAGTCGGCCACCAAAAGCGCTTCCCTGCCTCAACACCGGGATCCAGCTAACTTGGCAGAGTGAGAGAGGGAGGGGAAGAGAGGGATAGAAAGAGGGAAAGAACCTAATAAGACCAGCAGAGGGAAACGAATAGAATGGGAAGCACAGGGACAAGACAAGATAATAAATGACAAAACATGACAAAATGAACAACAATGACAAATGATTTGATGAGGAATACAAAAACCTAAGAAAGAAATTGAGAAACCTGTCCAACCAAAAACATAGAGACCCAGAAAACCTGAGTCTACGCCTTCACTATGGTGAATCACTAAAACAATACAGAAATACACTACGGAAAAAGAAGGAACAGCACGTCAGAAATCAGCTCAATGGAATTGAAGAATCCATAGAAGCTAACCACTTTTGGGAAAATTGGAAAACACTAAACATTTACATTTACATTTAAGTCATTTAGCAGACGCTCTTATCCAGAGCGGCTTACAAATTGGAACAACAACAACACAGAGAATTATCTATCCAAAATGGAGATGTCTGGGTAAACCACTTCTCCAATCTGTTTGGGTCTATAACAAAGAACAAACAGCAAAAACATATACATGATCAAATACAAATCTTAGAATCAACTATTAAAGATGACCAGAACCCACTGGATTCCAGAACAAACTGGATTCCAGAACACACTGGATTCCAGAACAAACTGGATTCCAGAACGCACTGGATTCTCCAATTACCTTGAATGAACTACAGGACAAAATACAAACCCTCCAACCCAAAAAGGGTATGTGGCGTTGATGGGAGCTTCACTTAAATTACAGTACAGTGGGGCAAAAAAGTATTTAGTCAGCCACCAATTGTGCAAGTTCTCCTACTTAAAAAGATGAGAGAGGCCTGTAATTTTCATCATAGGTACACTTCAACTATGACAGACAAAATTAGAAAAAAAATCCAGAAAATCACATTGTAGGATATTTAATGAATTGATTTGCAAATTATGGTGGAAAATAAGTATTTGGTCACCTACAAACAAGCAAGATTTCTGTCTCTCACAGACCTGTAACTTCTTCTTCAAGAGGCTCCTCTGTCCTCCACTTGTTACCTGTATTAATGGCATCACCATGCATACCCTAATTGACAAACAAACAAACCAAAACAATGCTTTGTTGATTTAAAAAAATCATTTGACTCAATTTGGCATGAGGGTCTGCTATACAAATTGATGGAAAGTGGAGTTGGGGACATTATAAAATTACGACATTATAAAATCCATGTACACAAACAACAAGTGTGCGGTTAAAATGGAAAAAAACACACATTTCTTCTCACAGGGCCGTGGAGTGAGACAGGGATGCAGCTTAAGCCCCACCCTCTTCAAAATATATATCAACAAATTGGCGAGGGAACTAGAACAATCTGCAGCACCTGGCCTACCCGCTAATTAGCAAGGAGGGCCTACAGCAGCACCTAGATCTGTTACCAACCAAGGAGGGCCTACAGCAGCACCTAGATCTGTTACCAACCAAGGAGGGCCTACAGCAGCACCTAGATCTGTCACCAACCAAGGAGGACCTACAGCAGCACCTAGATCTGTTACCAACCAAGGAGGGCCTACAGCAGCACCTAGATCTGTTACCAACCAAGGAGGGCCTACAGCAGCACCTAGATCTGTTACCAACCAAGGAGGGCCTACAGCAGCACCTAGATCTGTTACCAACCAAGGAGGGCCTACAGCAGCACCTAGATCTGTTACCAACCAAGGAGGGCCTACAGCAGCACCTAGATCTGTCACCAACCAAGGAGGGCCTACAGCAGCACCTAGATCTGTCACCAACCAAGGAGGGCCTACAGCAGCACCTAGATCTGTCACCAACCAAGGAGGGCCTACAGCAGCACCTAGATCTGTTACCAACCAAGGAGGGCCTACAGCAGCACCTAGATCTGTTACCAACCAAGGAGGGCCTACAGCAGCACCTAGATCTGTCACCAACCAAGGAGGGCCTACAGCAGCACCTAGATCTGTTACCAACCAAGGAGGGCCTACAGCAGCACCTAGATCTGTTACCAACCAAGGAGGGCCTACAGCAGCACCTAGATCTGTTACCAACCAAGGAGGGCCTACAGCAGCACCTAGATCTGTTACCAACCAAGGAGGGCCTACAGCAGCACCTAGATCTGTTACCAACCAAGGAGGGCCTACAGCAGCACCTAGATCTGTTACCAACCAAGGAGGGCCTACAGCAGCACCTAGATCTGTTACCAACCAAGGAGGGCCTACAGCAGCACCTAGATCTGTTACCAACCAAGGAGGGCCTACAGCAGCACCTAGATCTGTCACCAACCAAGGAGGGCCTACAGCAGCACCTAGATCTGTCACCAACCAAGGAGGGCCTACAGCAGCACCTAGATCTGTCACCAACCAAGGAGGGCCTACAGCAGCACCTAGATCTGTTACCAACCAAGGAGGGCCTACAGCAGCACCTAGATCTGTTACCAACCAAGGAGGGCCTACAGCAGCACCTAGATCTGTTACCAACCAAGGAGGGCCTACAGCAGCACCTAGATCTGTTACCAACCAAGGAGGGCCTACAGCAGCACCTAGATCTGTTACCAACCAAGGAGGGCCTACAGCAGCACCTAGATCTGTTACCAACCAAGGAGGGCCTACAGCAGCACCTAGATCTGTCACCAACCAAGGAGGGCCTACAGCAGCACCTAGATCTGTCACCAACCAAGGAGGGCCTACAGCAGCACCTAGATCTGTCACCAACCAAGGAGGGCCTACAGCAGCACCTAGATCTGTTACCAACCAAGGAGGGCCTACAGCAGCACCTAGATCTGTTACCAACCAATGAGGGCCTACAGCAGCACCTAGATCTGTTACCAACCAAGGAGGGCCTACAGCAGCACCTAGATCTTCTGCACAGATTCTGCCAGACCTGGGCCCTAACAGTAAATCTCAGTAAGACCAAAATAATGGTGTTCCAGAAAAGGTCCAGTCACCAGGACCACAAATACAAATACATCTAGACACCTTGGCCTAAACATCAGCGCCACAGGTAACTTCCACAAAGCTGTGAACAAACACGAACACACCCCATAGAGCCCCAGGACAGCAGCACAAATAGACCCAACCCAATCATGAGAAAACTACAAGATAATTACTTGACACATGGAAAGAATTTACCAAAAAAACAGAGCAAACTAGAATGCTATTTGGCCCTAAACAGAGAGTACAGAGTGGCATTATACCTGACCACTGTGACCGACCCAAAATTAAGGAAATCTGTGACTATGTACAGACCCAGTTTGCATAGTTTTACTATTGAGAAAGGCCGCCAAAGGCAGACCTGGCTCTCAAGAGAAGACTGGCTATGTGCCTGTTTAGAGTGAGAGAGAAAGAAAGAGAGAGAGAGAGAGAGAGAGAGAGAGAGAGAGAGAGAGAGAGAGAGAGAGAGAGAGAGAGAGAGAGAGAGAGAGAGAGAGAGAGAGAGAGAGAGAGAGAGAGAGAGAGAGAGAGAGAGAAAGAAAGAGAGAGAGAGATAGAGAAAAAGAGAGAGTCAGAATTTGAAAACAAACAAATCCATTTTGTACTTTAACCAATTGCACATCGTTACAACACTGTATATAGACATAATATGACATTTATAATGTCTTTATTATTATTTATTAATAATGTTATAATGTTAACTGTTCATTTATTTTGTTTATTTCACTTTTGTTTATCTATTTCACTTGCTTTGGCAATGTTAACATATGTTTCCCATGTCAATAAAACCCCTTGAATTGAATTGATAGAGAGAGAGAGAGAGAGAGAGAGAGAGAGAGAGAGAGAGAGAGAGAGAGAGAGAGAGAGAGAGAGAGAGAGAGAGAGAGAGAGAGAGAGAGAGAGAGAGAGAGAGAGAGAGAGAGAGACACAGCGAGAGAGAGAGAGAGAGAGAGAGAGAGAGAGAGAGAGAGAGAGAGAGAGAGAGAGAGAGAGAGAGAGAGAGAGAGAGACAGAGACCGAGAGAGAGAGAGAGAGAGAGAGAGAGAGAGAGAGAGAGAGAGAGAGAGAGAGAGAGAGAGAGAGAGAGAGACAGAGACCGAGAGAGAGAGAGAGAGAGAGAGAGAGAGAGAGAGAGAGAGAGAGAGAGAGAGAGAGAGAGAGAGAGACAGAGACAGAGACAGAGACAGAGACAGAGACCGAGAGAGAGAGAGAGAGAGAGGAGAGAAAAAGAAAGAGAAAGAGATAACACTGACCTCAGTTCATAAATCCTTAGTAAATAAAGCCTTTAGGGGATAATTTAATGTAATCTCCAATAGCCAGTAATTACCACTAAGTGTCTAAGACGGTATAGACATACAGACCAAGGAAGGACACACAACCATACACACACACAACCACAAACTCACACACACACACAACCATACACACACACATACAGAATGTGTCTGGGCAGGAGAAGAGCTGAGAGGTCAGCAGGAAGTGGATAAGTGTGGACATGTGGCCTGTCACTCCGAGAGACAAGAAGATGATAATGTTACATAGAAGAGGAGGGAAGTGGAGAGGAGGTGAGGAGAGGAAGGGAGGGGGAGGGGAGGCAGAGAGAAGGGGAGGTGAGGAGATGAAGGGAGGGGGAGGGGAGGCAGAGAGGAGGGGGAGGTGAGGCAGAGAGGAGGGGAGGGGGAGGAGGAGGAGAGGAAGGGAGGGGGAGGTGAGGAGAGGAAGGGAGGGGGAGGGGAGGCAGAGAGGAGGGGAGGGGGAGGAGAGGCAGAGAGAAGGGGAGGTGAGGAGATGAAGGGAGGGGGAGGGGAGGCAGAGAGAAGGGGAGGTGAGGAGATGAAGGGAGGGGGAGGGGAGGCAGAGAGGAGGGGGAGGGGAGGCAGAGAGAAGGGGAGGTGAGGAGATGAAGGGAGGGGGAGGGGACGAGAAGAGGAGGGGAGGTGAGGAGGTGAGGAAGGGAGGGGAGGGAGGGGAGGCAGAGAGGAGGGGAAGGAGAGGCAGAGAGGAGGGGAGGGGGAGGGGAGGAGAGGAAGGAAGGGGGAGGCAGAGAGAAGGAATGTCTGAATGTCTGTGTGTGTGTGTGTGTGTGTGTGTGTGTGTGTGTGTGTGTGTGTGTGTGTGTGTGTGTGTGTGTGTGTGTGTGTGTGTGTGTGTGTGTGTGTGTGTGTGTGTGTGTGTGTGTGTGTGTATGTGTGTTTGTGTGTGTGTGTGTGTGTGTATATGTGTGTTTGTGTGTGTGTATGTGTGTGTGTGTGTGTGTGTGTGTGTGTGTGTGTGTGTGTGTGTGTGTGTGTGTGTGTGTGTGTGTGTGTGTGTGTGTGTGTGTGTGTGTGTGTGTGTGTGTGTGTGTGTGTGTGTGTGTGTGTGTGTGTGTGTGTGTGTGTGTGTGTGTGTGTGTGTGTGTGTGTGTGTTTTGCCATTCCATTACATCCAGTGTTACTGTTACCTGTCACCTATTCACTGCACACCGACTCTGTTTATCAACTCAGCATCACCTGGTTACACACATTGTCTCTCTGGTTGTTAGCCATAGCGAGCTAATAACAGATTGTTAGCCATAGCCAGCTAATAACAGATTGTTAGCCATAGCGAGCTAATAACAGATTGTTAGCCATAGCTAGCTAATAACAGGTTGTTAGCCATAGCGAGCTAATAACAGATTGTTAGCCATAGCGAGCTAATAACAGATTGTTAGCCATAGCGAGCTAATAACAGATTGTTAGCCATAGCGAGCTAATAACAGGTTGTTAGCCATAGCGAGCTAATAACAGATTGTTAGCCATAGCGAGCTAATAACAGATTGTTAGCCATAGCTAGCTAATAACAGGTTGTTAGCCATAGCGAGCTAATAACAGATTGTTAGCCATAGCGAGCTAATAACAGATTGTTAGCCATAGCTAGCTAATAACAGATTGTTAGCCATAGCTAGCTAATAACAGGTTGTTAGCCATAGTTAGCTAATAACAGGTTGTTAGCCATAGCTAGCTAATAACAGATTGTTAGCCATAGCTAGCTAATAACAGGTTGTTAGCCATAGTTAGCTAATAACAGATTGTTAGCCATAGCTAGCTAATAACAGATTTTTAGCCATAGCTAGCTAATAACAGATTGTTAGACATAGCTAGCTAATAACAGGTTGTTAGCCCTAGCTAGCTAATAACAGGTTGTTAGCCCTGGCTAGCTAATAACAGGTTGTTATCCCTAGCTAGCTAATAACAGGTTGTTAGCCCTAGCTAGCTAATAACAGGTTGTTAGCCATAGCTAGCTAATAAGGTAACATGACTGAACAAGGTGTAGCCTAAATACCAGTAAACCAGTAAACCGCAGCGGCCAATGTACAATACGTAGCGCCGGAATTATGGGTAATATCTTTTGAACAGTAAGAGTTAGAATCAAGCAGTTTTCTCTGAGGAAAAGAGCGAGACTTGGTTACGTTAGCTACAGAACCTGGCGATGAAATGCAGTGGGGAAAGTGGGAGGGTTCAGCGAGATTACAAATTCAAAGACAGCCTACTTTTCTTTCCTCAAAAGGAGAGTATTATCTATTTCATTTGCTTTTGGCAATGTTAATACAGTATATGTTTCCCATGCCAATAAAGCAACTTAAATTGAAATTGAGAGGGGAAAAGAGAGAGAGGAGAGAGAGAGAGACAGAGAGAGAGTGAGAGTGAGAGTGGGAGACAGAGAGAGAGAAAGAGAGAGAGAGAGAGAGAGAAAGAGAGAGAGAGAAAGAGACAGAGAGAGAGAGACAGAAAGAGAGAGGGTGTTGATAGAGATGATACTCTGGTGTGTTGATAGAGATGACTCTCTGTGTTGTGTTGATAGAGATGATTATCTCTGTTGTGTTGATAGAGATGACTCTCTCTGGTGTGTTGATAGAGATGACTCTCTGGTGTGTTGATAGAGATGACTCTCTCTGTTGTGTTGATAGAGATGACTCTCTCTGGTGTGTTGATAGAGATGACTATCTCTGTTGTGTTGATAGAGATGACTATCTCTGTTGTGTTGATAGAGATGACTATCTCTGTTGTGTTGATAGAGATGACTATCTCTGTTGTGTTGATAGAGATGACTATCTCTGTTGTGTTGATATAGATTACTATCTCTGTTGTGTTG
>NC_060189.1:4080775-4120775 GCF_021184085.1 Oncorhynchus gorbuscha
CAGGTACATCTGTCAACAATATAGTACACTACAGGTACATCTGTCAACAATATAGTACACTACAGTTAGAGCTGTCAACAATATAGTACACTACAGGTACATCTGTCAACAATACAGTACACTACAGGTACATCTGTCAACAATATAGTACACTACAGTTAGAGCTGTGTCCATTCTGTTGCAGACTCACCTCATTGCAATAGTCTATATTCTCCAGAAAACAGACAGCCAGAGCGTGCATCAGAATTAGGAAAACAAAAACAGTAGGATTAGCAGAAGAGGTTACTTAAGGACCATGCGTGATGAGTTGCATGCAACTCACCAGCCTGGTCTCATAGACTAGACTTAACATAGTAAAGCTAAATCCGGGACAATCAAATCAGTACAATATGTTCCTCTCCTCTCCTCTCCTCTCCGCTCCTCTCCTCTCCTCTCCTCTCGTCTCCTCTCGTCTCCTCTCCTCTCCTCTCCTCTCCGCTCCTCTCCGCTCCTCTCCTCCTCTCCTCCTCTCCTCTCCTCTCCTCTCCTCTCCTCTCCTCTCCCTCTCTCTCCTCTCCTCTCCTCTCCCTCTCCTCTCTGCTCCTCTCCTCTCCTCTCTCTCCTCTCTGCTCCTCTCCTCTCCTCTCTGCTCCTCTCCTCTCCTCTCTGCTCCTCTCTCCTCTCTGCTCCTCTCCTCTCCACTCCTCTCCTCCTCTTCCTTTCCTCTCCGCTCCTCTCCTCCCTCCTCTTCCTTTCCTCTCCTCTCCTCTCCTCTTCCTCTTCCTCTCCTCTCCTCTTCCCCTCCTCTCCTCTCCTCTCCTCTTCCTCTCTGCTCCTCCGTGACCTGTGTGGGTTAACACTTCCACTCTCAAAAATAACACGGTCAGTGTATCAGGTAGAATGGCAAAGCAACGTGAGGCGTATGGTGGAAGTGTGAGCCCACACGGGTCAGACGATGTCTGCAATGCAAAAACAACTAAAGCTACTGTATATCTATGTTCGCACAATTCTGGTAACTTTCACAAAATGTCATTGGACACACCCTCTACAAACTCACCCTCTACAAACACACTCTCTACAAATACACTCTCTACAAACTCACCCTCTACAAACACACTCTCTACAAACACACTCTCTACAAATACACTCTACAAATACACTCTCTACAAACACACCCCTCTACAAACACACCCCTCTACAAACACACCCTCTACAAACACACCCTCTACAAACACACCCTCTACAAACACACCATCCACAAACACACCATCCACAAACACACCCTCTACAAACACACCCTCCACAAACACACCCCCTCTACAAACACCCCCTCTACAAACACACCCTCTACAAACACACCCTCTACAAACACACCCCCTCTACAAACACACCCTCTACAAACACACCCTCCACAAACACACCCCTCTACAAACACACCCCTCTACAAACACACCATCCACAAACACACCCCTCTACAAACACACCCCTCTACAAACACACCATCCACAAACATACGAAACATCATTCTGAATTCATGATTAGTTATTTCAGTTAAGGAGCTGTACCTGATTAAAAACAGGCAAATAAACATAGTAACACACATCCTATCCTGTCGGCAGGCATCCTGGCATGTCATCTTTCCCTACAGGCAAATACATTTCAAATATACATATTCATCATTCATTACCATAACTAAAATGGCCGATCCCAATCCCACCCCATCAACCAACCAACCGACCAATCCCACCCCATCAACCAACCAACCGACCAATCCCACCCCATCAACCAACCAACCGACCAATCCCACCCCATCAACCAACCAACCAACCGACCAATCCCACCCCATCAACCAACCAACCGACCAATCCCACCCCATCAACCAACCAACCGACCAATCCCACCCCATCAACCAACCAACCGACCAATCCCACACCATCAACCAACCGACCAATCCCACCCCATCAACCATCTGACCAATCCCACACCATCAACCAACCAACCAACCGACCAATCCCACCCCATCAACCAACCAACCGACCAATCCCACCCCATCAACCAACCAACCGACCAATCCCACACCATCAACCAACCAACCAATCACACCCAATCAACCAACCGACCAATCCCACCCCATCAACTATCTGACCAAATCCACCCTATTAACCAACCAACCGACCAATCACACCCAATCAACCAACCGACCAATCCCACCCCATCAACCATCTGACCAATCCCACACCATCAACCAACCAACCAACCAACCGACCAATCCCACCCCATCAACCAACCAACCGACCAATCCCACCCCATCAACCAACCAACCGACCAATCCCACACCATCAACCAACCGACCAATCCCACCCCATCAACCAACCGACCAATCCCACCCCCATCAACCAACCGACCAATCCTATCCACATCAACCAACCGACCAATCCCATCCCCATCAACCAACCGACCAATCCCACCCCATCAACCATCTGACCAATCCCACCCCATCAACCAACCGACCAATCACACCCCATCAACCAACCGACCAATCCCACCCCATCAACCAACCGACCAATCCCACCCCATCAACCATCTGACCAATCACACCCCATCAACCAACCGACCAATCCCACCCCATCAACCAACCGACCAATCCCACCCCATCAACCATCTGACCAATCACACCACATCAACCAACCGACCAATCCCACCCCTTTTGTAAATAAAGTACTGATCTTAGCAGTTCATGTCAGGCAACTAAACGTAAAACAAAAATACACAGCATATACACATTCATCACCACTGCTAAAATGGCCGACCTTGTCCCACCAGCCAACTTTCCCCCACCAATAAAGCCTTTCTCTTCCAAAATCATTTAAACGTAAAGAATACACAGCAGCCCAACCCCCACATACTGTTGTCTCCGGGCTGGACAACAATCGATGGTTGGATAATCAATCAATCAGTCTATAAATCAATCAAACTAAAATATAGTAGATCGTCTTACCAGGTCTCATCGTTCCTGAACTCCAGTTCTCCGTAGGTGTCCTCAAAGTCCTCCCCTCCTCCCTTGGCGATCCCCTCCATGGTACGATATGGCACGATGACCGTTCCCCTCGCCCCCGAAGTCCTCAGCACCTTCACCTCCATCACGCCCACGCTCTCACTCACGTGACAGGTGTCGGTCTCGAAGGTGAATATCCCGGCGTGGTCGTCGTCCAGGATGGTAACTGTGGCGACGGACGGGAACCCCAGCAGGGCCTTGGGGTACGGGAGAGAGTTTGGAGACAGTAGTGTCTCGTCCTCGTCAGACTCCAACACGCGCACGTTGCTGAGACGCACAAAGAAGTGCTCGTCCTCCTCGAAGATGTCGTCATCGATGATGCCGATGCTGATCTCCTTGATGAACTCGCCGGGCTTGAACACCACCGTGCCCTCTGTGAACTCGTAGTCGGCGCCGGCGTTGGCTGAGCCGTCCTCTGTTTTGTAGTCAACATAGATGGTCTTGGCCATGTCGCCACCCTTCCTGGAGATGGCCAGCAGGGCGGCGCCACAGTTCTCCAGGCACTGGTACACGGCGGGTTCGAAGGCGATCCGTGACACGTACTCCTCGACTTCCTCCCCTACCACGCACACTTCCTGTACGCTGGCGCTCCTCTTGGTCTGCTCCGCCACGTGCTTCTTCAGGATGTTCCCGGCGCCTGTCATCATGCGCGTGGCCTGGATGCGGTAGAAGGCTCGGCTCTTCTGCTGGTGAGACAAGGCGTAGTAGTTAGCCATCTCTACCAGCTGGTCCATCTCCTTCTCTGGGTGTTTCTGCTTCAGGTCCTTCAGGATCCGGATCATATCCCGCCGAGACTCGTCCACTTCTTTCCCCTCGATCAGGCTGATGAGGTTATGGGCGACGCCTCCGTCGTGGGCGTAGTGTGAGTTGACCATTTTTCCGCCGCCGTCCATCATCTCGATGCCCTTGGAGCGCTCGTGCTCGGTCTCGATGATGACGCCACGGTGGTTGTCGGCGCGGTACTTCTTGTGCATGAACTTGTAGAAGAGGAGTCGTCGGTCGGCTAGCCAGGCCAGGATAACACAGATGGGGAAGAAGGCCAGGGTTAGCAGCCCCTCCCATATCTGGACCACATTGGGACTGAACACCGCCAGGATCATGTAGAGCCAGATGTAGGCGAAGATACTCCACGCCGCCGTCACAAAGAACACTCTGAGATGTTTCACCTTCCTCGTCTCTCCCTCGGGGATCACAGACACACACAGGCCGATGATCACGAACATGTTGAAGGCAGCGCTGCCGACGATCGTAGACGGCCCCAGCTCGCCAGCTACGAAGTCGTGTCCGCAGACTTCGATGACAGACAGCAGGATCTCAGGGGTACTAGAACCCAGGGCCATGAGGGTCAGGTTGGAGACCGTCTCGTTCCAGATTCTGATGGTAGCGGTGGTGGTCTCTCCGTTGGCTCTCTTAATAATAATCTCCTTCTCCTGGGAGGTGATGACCTCGATGGCCGCCATGAAGCGGTCTGCTATGATGGACACTCCCAGGAACATGTAGATCATAGCTACGAAGTAGACGATGACTCGGGCCATCTTATCCCCCATGGAAGGGTCCTCAGGGTACCAGATGGGCAAGACAATTCCTGGCTTGCACCTGGACGTGCCTTCGGAGCAGGTGGCATTGTGTGAGTCTGTGGTGGCGGGGCTGGGGGTGGTGCGATCGCCCTCTGCGCACAGGAAGGCGGCGGCCACAGAGAGCAGGCCCAACCAGAGGCATGCTGGGTAAGAGGACGACGACCCGGTCCTGATCCCTTGCCCCAGCCTCGTCAGCCTCGGCCTGAAGCGCTCCATCCACCCTCGGGGGTCCTGGGGGTCCTTACCACACTGACAAGCCCTCTGGGATCCAGCACTGGGCTGTCGTTGATACCACACAACACCTAGAAAAAGAGAGAGAGAGAAAGAGAGAGACAGCGAGAGAGAGAGAGAGAGAGAGAGAGAGACAGAGAGAGACAGAGAGAGAGAGAGAGAGACAGAGAGAGCAAGAATTAAATGTAAATGTAAAGAGAGAAAAAGCGAGAGAGAGAGATGAGAGAGAGAGAGGGGGAGAGAGTGAGAGAGAGAGAGTGAGAGAGAAAAAGAGAGAGAGTGAGTGAGAGAGCGAGAGAGAGAAAAAGAGAGAGAGAGAGAGTGAGTGAGAGAGAGCGAGAGAGAGAGATGAGAGAGAGAGAGGGGGAGAGAGTGAGAGAGAGAGAGTGAGAGAGAAAAAGAGAGAGTGAGTGAGAGAGCGAGAGAGAGAAAAAGAGAGAGAGAGAGTGAGTGAGAGAGAGCGAGAGAGAGAGTGAGTGAGAGAGAGCGAGAGAGAGAAAAAGAGAGAGAGAGAGAGAGAGAGAGAAAGCGAGAGAGAGAAAAAGAGAGAGAGAGGGGGAGAGAGAGATTAGACATAACATCAACAGACGACAACAGAGTGTGAGAAATAACATCAACAACACAACGACAGTCCACTCTGCACTTGGCTACAATACAGAGATCAGACTTATAGTATAGAAACGATAGGACAGTCCACTCTGTACCTGGCTACAATACAGAGATCAGACTTATAGTATAGAAACGATAGGACAGTCCACTCTGTACCTGGCTACAATACAGAGATCAGACTTATAGTATAGAAACGATAGGACAGTCCACTCTGTACCTGGCTACAATACAGAGATCAGACTTATAGTATAGAAACGATAGGACAGTCCACTCTGTACCTGGCTACAATACAGAGATCAGACTTATAGTATAGAAACGATAGGACAGTCCACTCTCTACCACCTATCAGAGGAAACAGAACACAACAGACGGAGAGACATCAACAACAAGTCCATAACACCATAATATTGAGGCAATAATGTTGATGTACAGTAGGAACACCTTCCTAATGTTGAGTTGCACCCCCCTCCCCCTCCCCCCCCTCCCCCCCCCTCCCCCCCCTTCCTCCCTCCCTCCCTCCCCCTCCCTCCCCCTTCCTCCCTCCCTCCCTCCCCCTCCCCCTCCCTCCCCCTCCCTCCCTCCCTCCCTCCCTCCCTCCCAGTCGAAAGCGTTCCACAGGTCTGGCACCGACTACCAAATCCTGTTCAAAGGCACTTACATGTTGTCTTGCCCATTCACCCTCTGAATGGCACACACACACACACAAACCATGTCTCTCAAGACTTAAATTTACTTTGTCTCCTCCCCTTCTTCATTCTACACTGATCGAAGTGGATTTAACATCAATCAGGGATCACAGCTTTCACCTGGATTCACCTGGTCAGTTTAACATCAATCAGAGATCACAGCTTTCACCTGGATTCACCTGGTCAGTTTAACATCAATCAGGGATCACAGCTTTCACCTGGATTCACCTGGTCAGTTTAACATCAATCAGGGATCACAGCTTTCACCTGGATTCACCTGGTCAGTTTAACATCAATCAGAGATCACAGCTTTCACCTGGATTCACCTGGTCAGTTTAACATCAATCAGAGATCACAGCTTTCACCTGGATTCACCTGGTCAGTTTAACATCAATCAGAGATCACAGCTTTCACCTGGATTCACCTGGTCAGTTTAACATCAATCAGGGATCACAGCTTTCACCTGGATTCACCTGGTCAGTTTAACATCAATCAGAGATCACAGCTTTCACCTGGATTCACCTGGTCAGTTTAACATCAATCAGAGATCACAGCTTTCACCTGGATTCACCTGGTCAGTTTAACATCAATCAGAGATCACAGCTTTCACCTGGATTCACCTGGTCAGTTTAACATCAATCAGAGATCACAGCTTTCACCTGGATTCACCTGGTCAGTTTAACATCAATCAGGGATCACAGCTTTCACCTGGATTCACCTGGTCAGTTTAACATCAATCAGGGATCACAGCTTTCACCTGGATTCACCTGGTCAGTTTAACATCAATCAGGGATCACAGCTTTCACCTGGATTCACCTGGTCAGTTTAACATCAATCAGAGATCACAGCTTTCACCTGGATTCACCTGGTCAGTTTAACATCAATCAGGGATCACAGCTTTCACCTGGATTCACCTGGTCAGTTTAACATCAATCAGGGATCACAGCTTTCACCTGGATTCACCTGGTCAGTTTAACATCAATCAGGGATCACAGCTTTCACCTGGATTCACCTGGTCAGTTTAACATCAATCAGGGATCACAGCTTTCACCTGGATTCACCTGGTCAGTTTAACATCAATCAGGGATCACAGCTTTCACCTGGATTCACCTGGTCAGTCTATATATTGGAAAAAGCTGGTGTTCTTAATGTTTTGTACACTCAGTGTATGTTGTACTTTTACTAAGAGGTCAGCGAGGCATTTTTCTGGGCTACAGCTCAAGTCATGCAAATAAATGCGTACATTTCCCAGATGGAGAAATAGGCCCATGTGTCAGCAGCTGAAGGCATTCGCAGGAAATTAAGCTATTTCATCACAAAAAAGTCTAAGCCGCAGGGTGGGGGGTTGGGGGGGGGGGGGGTTCGACTAAGCATATGGAATTGTTTCAAGATAATCATACCATGAATCATTAAGCTATTTCATTAGGAATTGAATCCATGAATCATTAAGCTATTTCATTAGGAATTGAATCCATGAATCATTAAGCTATTTCATTAGGAATTGAATCCATGAATCATTAAGCTATTTCATTAGGAATTGAATCCATGAATCATTAAGCTATTTCATTAGGAATTGAATCCATGAATCATTAAGCTGTTTCATTAGGAATTGAATCCATGAATCATTAAGCTGTTTCATTAGGAATTGAATCCATGAATCATTAAGCTGTTTCATTAGGAATTGAATCCATGAATCATTAAGCTGTTTCATTAGGAATTGAATCCATGAATCATTAAGCTGTTTCATTAGGAATTGAATCCATGAATCATTAAGCTGTTTCATTAGGAATTGAATCCATGAATCATTAAGCTGTTTCATTAGGAAATGTAAATCCATGAATCATTAAGCTATTTCATTAGGAATTGAATCCATGAATCATTAAGCTATTTCATTAGGAATTGAATCCATGAATCATTAAGCTATTTCATTAGGAATTGAATCCATGAATCATTAAGCTATTTCATTAGGAATTGAATCCATGAATCATTAAGCTATTTCATTAGGAATTGAATCCATGAATCATTAAGCTGTTTCATTAGGAATCGAATCCATGAATCATTAAGCTGTTTCATTAGGAATTGAATGCATGAATCATTAAGCTGTTTCATTAGGAATTGAATCCATGAATCATTAAGCTATTTCATTAGGAATTGAATCCATGAATCATTAAGCTATTTCATTAGGAATTGAATCCATGAATCATTAAGCTATTTCATTAGGAATTGAATCCATGAATCATTAAGCTATTTCATTAGGAATTGAATCCATGAATCATTAAGCTGTTTCATTAGGAATTGAATCCATGAATCATTAAGCTGTTTCATTAGGAATTGAATCCATGAATCATTAAGCTATTTCATTAGGAATTGAATGCATGAATCATTAAGCTGTTTCATTAGGAATTGAATCCATGAATCATTAAGCTGTTTGATTAGGAATTGAATCCATGAATCATTAAGCTGTTTCATTAGGAATTGTAGGACCCCTTTAGATATAAAAAAATATATATATTTTCTTTGTGATTCAAATATTGAATATGGCCTTTACTACTATAGAAACGCATTGAATAAGACATTCATAAAGAGCACCAAAAAAAAGACAACAAGTAAAAATGATCAGGTTAAAAGGTGTCTGAACTATATCTAGGAGATTCTAGGAGAAAACTAAGGAAATATAAATATCTGAAGAAAACCAAATGAATGGGAGCATGGAGGTAGTATTGTGCCAATATACAGTGGGGAGAACAAGTATTTGATACACTGCTGATTTTGCAGGTTTATAAATAAATAAATACAATAAAATGCTAATTAATTACTTAAAAATCATACAATGTGTGATTGTCTGGATTTTTGTTTTAGATTCTGTCTCTCACAGTTGAAGTGTACCTATGATAAAAATTACAGACCTCTACATGCTTTGTAAGTAGGAAAACCTGCAAAACCGGCAGGGTATCAAATACTTGTTCTCCCCACTGTATATTATCACAATACTACCTCCATGCTCCCATTCATTTGGTTTCCTTCAGACGAGTCCTCGGATACCGGTGGGGGTCGTAGAGCAAAACACGGAGAACATCATCGTGTTCGGACACTACAGAACATTTTCATGAGAAGGAGGATTTTCTGGATGTCTGACAAACACCGCTCCTGGCTTCCACCGCAGACGCAGAAGATAGGGGAGGCAGGGAGAGGAGATAGGGGGAGGCAGGGGCAGGAGATATAGGGGAGGAGATAGGGGAGGCAGGGAGGAGATAGGGGGAGGCAGGGGGAGGAGATAGGGGGAGGCAGGGGTGGGAGATAGGGGAGGAGATAGGGGGAGGAGATGGGGGGCAGGGGGAGGAGATAGAGGGAGGAGATAGGGGAGGAGATAGGGAGAGGCAGGGGGAGGAGATAGGGGGAGGCAGGGGGAGGAGATAGGGGGGAGGCAGGGGGAGCAGATAGGGGAGGAGATAGGGGGGCAGGAGGAGGAGATAGGGGGAGGCAGGGAGGAGATAGGGGAGGAGATAGGGGGAGGCAAGGAGGAGATAGGGGGAGGCAGGGGTGGGAGATAGTGGGAGGCATGGGGAGGATCGCTTTAAAATTCGAGTTCAATTAAAATGCACATTTAAATTGAATATTGATGTATTCAGTTTCAATATGGTAGATATTGTGTATCATACTGTGTATCAAGTTTAGAAACGATCACTTCAAGTTTTTCAAAGTTTCATATATTCAACTTCTCAGATGCGTTCAGATTCAGTTCTTAGTAACCAGAGACAACACCCTGGTACTTTGTCAGCAAGGAAAGGTAGAGGAGAATCAATAGAATCAAACTCTGTCTGTGGTCAACCGAAGCTTCTGTCGGTTTATGACGCCGATGTGGTTTCATGAATTTTCTTCCTATGATTTTGGTTCCAGGATTCTTCCGATGGCATTGAGGATTACACCACATCAGTCACTGGCTTCATCAATAAATGCATCGATGACTAACACAGACTGGAACATGTTCCGGGATTCTTCCGATGGCATTGAGGAGTACACCACACCAGTCACTGGCTTCATCAATAAATGCATCGATGACTAACACAGACTGGAACATGTTCCGGGATTCTTCCGATGGCATTGAGGAGTACACCACACCAGTCACTGGCTTCATCAAGAAGTGCATCGATGACGTCGTCCCCACAGTGACTGTAAGTACATACCCAAATCAGAAACCATGGATTACAGGCAACATCCGCACTGAGCTAAAGAGTAGAGCTGCCGCTTCCCGGGACTCTAACCCGGAAGCTTATAATAAATCCCGCTATGCCCTCCGACGAACCATCAAACAGGCAAAGCGTCAATAGAGGACTAAGATCGAATCGTACTACACCGGCTCCGATGCTCGTCGGATGTGGCAGGGCTTGCAAACTATTACAGACTACAAAGGTTAGCACAGCCGAGAGCTGCCCAGTGACACGAACCTACTAGACAAGCTAAATTACTTCTATGCTCGCTTCGAGGCAAGTAACACTGAAGCATGCATGAGAGCCCCAGCTGTTCCGGACGACTGTGTGATCATGCTCTCCACAGTCGATGTGAGTAAGACCTTTAAACAGGTCAACATTCACAAGGCCGCAGGGCCAGATGGATTACCAGGACGTACACTCCAAGCATGCGCTGACCAACTCGCGAGTGTCTTCACTGACATTTTCAACCTCTCCCTGTTTGAGTCTGTAATACCTACATGTTTTAAGCAGACCACCATAGTCCCTGTGCCCTAGAAAGCGAAGGTAACCTGCCTAAATGATTACCGCCCCGTATCACTCACGTCTGTAGCCATGAAGTGCTTTGAAAGGCACTTGACTCACATCAACACCATTATCCCAGAAACCCTAGACCCGCTGCAATTTGCATACCGGCCAAAAGAGCCACAGATGATGCAATCGCTATTGCACTCCACACTGCCCTTTCACACCTGGACAAAAGGAACACCTATGTTTTGTGTGCCGCCCTATGGGACTCCCGGTCACGGCCGGCTGGGATCAAACCCCAAGCTGTAGTGATGCTTTAGACCGCTGTGCCACTCGGAGGCCCCCAAATCAGGACGTCTGTCTCGAAAACACACGTGACTGCCCTCCTGAAGCATTCCAATCCATCGTCCAATTAATAAAAAAAGGCCTTCTTCAATTGCGTAAGGGGCGAAACTACAGGCTGAGGAGTGAGTTTCACAGATCCCCATCTGCTAAATTAATACAAGTCTTCAAGACCCAGCAAAGTTAGTCATCAAAAGAGCGTGGTTTACAATATTATTTCAATTAAGTTTCAAATCCTGAAATGCAAATTCAATTTATGAATTATTCAATTTGTGCATTATAAATGCAAATACATCAAGCCTTAAGAGTCGACTCGTCAATCTAATTAACATAATACAAAAATCCCCATCAAAATCCTACAGTTTAAGCGAGAGATATCTAGCTTTTGAATGGGCTATAATTCTTCCTGCATGGGCTGCATGTCAATCCACCACATCTGCCTAGGTTGGCCTTGAATCCCCAAGCTGACAAGGTAACAATCTGTCGTCCTGCCCCCCTGAGCATTGGCAGTTAACCCGCCGTTCCCCGTGCGCCGAACACCTGGATGTCGATTAAGGCACCTCTCTGATTCAGGGGGTTAAATGAGGAAGATATATTTCAGTTGGACAACTGACTAGCTATCCCCCCCCCTTTTCACTTTTCTTTCCCTTCTACATCTGCGGGGGAAAGTGGCAGAGCAACAGCAGTGTTTGTCAGACCATGAGACATCCCGAAAATCGGTCGTCTCGCAAAAAATGTCTACAGCGTCCGAACAGTTTGGCCTACTAACTATTCTGGAAATATGAGACTCTCACAAACACGATGGTGTCCTCTGTTCTGCTCTATGACCTACAAGTGTCACGGGGACCTACAAGTGTCACGGGGACCTACAAGTGTCACGGGGACCCACAAGTGTCATGGGGACCTACAAGTGTCACGGGGACCTCCACAAGAGTCACAGGGACCCCCAAAAGAGTCACGGGGACCTACAAGTGTCATGGGGACCTACAAGTGTCACGGGGACCCCCACAAGAGTCACGGGGACCCCCAAAAGAGTCACGGGGACCTACAAGTGTCACAGGGACCTACAAGTGTCACGGGGACCCCCACAAGAGTCACGGGGACCCCCACAAGAGTCACGGGGACCCCCAAAAGAGTCACGGGGACCTACAAGTGTCACGGGGACCTACAAGAGTCACGGGGACCTACAAGTGTCACGGGGACTCGTCTGAAGTCGGTACCGCCAATGTTCCAACTTCTGTTTGTACCGTCCGAAGCGTTCGGGCTATCTCAATGATCCATGGTATGACCATCTTAAAATCCCCTCCATGAAGACTGGGGGTCAGGCTGATGAACCAAACTACTCAGTAATCTCCCTGAAGACTGGGGGTCAGGCTGATGAACCAAACTACTCAGTAATCTCCCTGAAGACTGGGGGTCAGGCTGATGAACCAAACTACTCAGTAATCTCCTCCATGAAGACTGGGGGTCAGGTTGATGAACCAAACTACTCAGTAATCTCCCTGAAGACTGGGGGTCAGGCTGATGAACCAAACTACTCAGTAATCTCCTCCATGAAGACTGGGGGTCAGCCTGATGAACCAAACTACTCAGTAACCTCCATGAAGACTGGGGGTCAGGATGATGAACCAAACTACCCAGTAATCCCCTCCCTGAAGACTGGGGGTCAGGCTGATGAACCAAACTACCCAATAATCCCCTCCATGAAGACTGAGGGTCAGGCTGATGAACCAAACTACTCAGTAATCTCCTCCATGAAGACTGGAGGTCAGCCTTATGAACCATGAAGACTGAGGGTCAGGCTGATGAACCAAACTACTCAGTAACCTCCTCCATGAAGACTGGGGGTCAGGCTGATGAACCAAACTACTCAGTAATCTCCATGAAGACTGGAGGTCAGCCTTATGAACCAAACTACTCAGTAATCTCCTCCATGAAGACTGGGGGTCAGTCTGATGAACCAAACTACTCAGTAATCTCCCTGAAGACTGGGGGTCAGGCTGATGAACCAAACTATTCAGTAATCTCCTCCATGAAGACTGGGGGTCAGTCTGATGAACCAAACTACTCAGTAATCTCCCTGAAGACTGGGGGTCAGGCTGATGAACCAAACTACTCAGTAATCTCCCTGAAGACTGGGGGTCAGGCTGATGAACCAAACTATTCAGTAATCTCCTCCATGAAGACTGGGGGTCAGTCTGATGAACCAAACTACTCAGTAATCTCCCTGAAGACTGGGGGTCAGGCTGAATCTCCCTGAACCAGGCTGATGAACCAAACTACTCAGTAATCTCCCTGAAGACTGGGGGTCAGGCTGATGAACCAAACTACTCAGTAATCTCCTCCATGAAGACTGGGGGTCAGGTTGATGAACCAAACTACTCAGTAATCTCCCTGAAGACTGGGGGTCAGGCTGATGAACCAAACTACTCAGTAATCTCCCTGAAGACTGGGGGTCAGGCTGATGAACCAAACTATTCAGTAATCTCCTCCATGAAGACTGGGGGTCAGTCTGATGAACCAAACTATTCAGTAATCTCCTCCATGAAGACTGGGGGTCAGTCTGATGAACCAAACTACTCAGTAATCTCCCTGAAGACTGGGGGTCAGGCTGATGAACCAAACTACTCAGTAATCTCCCTGAAGACTAGGCTGATGAACTCTCAGTAATCTCCTCCATGAAGACTGGGGGTCAGGTTGATGAACCAAACTACTCAGTAATCTCCCTGAAGACTGGGGGTCAGGCTGATGAACCAAACTACTCAGTAATCTCCTCCATGAAGACTGGGGGTCAGCCTGATGAACCAAACTACTCAGTAACCTCCATGAAGACTGGGGGTCAGGATGATGAACCAAACTACCCAGTAATCCCCTCCCTGAAGACTGGGGGTCAGGCTGATGAACCAAACTACCCAATAATCCCCTCCATGAAGACTGAGGGTCAGGCTGATGAACCAAACTACTCAGTAATCTCCTCCATGAAGACTGGAGGTCAGCCTTATGAACCATGAAGACTGAGGGTCAGGCTGATGAACCAAACTACTCAGTAACCTCCTCCATGAAGACTGGGGGTCAGGCTGATGAACCAAACTACTCAGTAATCTCCATGAAGACTGGAGGTCAGCCTTATGAACCAAACTACTCAGTAATCTCCTCCATGAAGACTGTGGGTCAGCCTTATGAACCATGAAGACTGGGGGTCAGCCTGATGAACCAAACTATTCAGTAATCCCCTCCATGAAGACTGTGGGTCAGTCTGATGAACCAAACTACTCAGTAATCTCCTCCATGAAGACTGTGGGTCAGTCTGATGAACCAAACTACTCAGTAATCTCCTCCATGAAGACTGTACTCAGTAATCTCCTCCATGAAGACTGTGGGTCAGCCTGATGAACCATGAAGACTGGGGGTCAGTCTGATGAACCAAACAACTGTCTGTCTGTCTGAACCAAACTACTGTCTGTCTGTCTGTCTGTCTGTCTGTCTGTCTGTCTGTCTGTCTGTCTGTCTGTCTGTCTGTCTGTCTGTCTGTCTGTCTGTCTGTCTGTCTGTCTGTCTGTCTGTCTGTCCTCCTCTCTGTCTGTCTGTCTGTCTGTCTGTCTGTCTGTCTGTCTGTCTGTCTGTCTGTCTGTCTGTCTGTCTGTCTGTCTGTCTGTCTGTCTGTCTGTCTGTCTGTCTGTCTGTATTGTCATCTTCCATTAGAGTTGAGTCCATATTTTTTAAATTAGGATATTGAATTTGAAAGCCTTGGGAGGAGTTCTACTAAACTAGGTTTTATTTTATTTTATTCCCACCAAAGAATAAAAAGTGAAAGACAAAACAGGTAAAAACAGTATTCAGGTGAGAAGACAGACAGACAGACAGACAGACAGACAGACAGACAGACAGACAGACAGACAGACAGACAGACAGACAGACAGACAGACAGACAGACAGACAGACAGACAGACAGACAGACAGACAGACAGACAGACAGACAGACAGACAGACAGACAGACAGACAGACAGACAGACAGACAGACAGACAGACAGACAGACAGAGAAGACGAGTGCTGACAGTGGGGACAAGGAGAACAGTTAGGTAGAACCATAGAAATTACATTCCTAGAAGCAATTTGACTGGAATCTCTATTCAAGCAATTCTATTTCTTTAGCCACCCCAGCTGTTGAGGCTGAGAAAGCTAATGAGAACTAACGGGGGACATTTATGACAAAGTTTTGCCCTCTTCATGTTCTTCCTGGCCCCTCTTGTGTGTGTGTGGGGAGCAGATGGGTCCCCCCTGCACAGTCCTATCTCAACCAGACACCTCGCCTGAGGCCCCCTAAAGCAGCCAATTTAGGATCAATTAGAACGATCTCTACAACCATCGTTAACCAGATCACTCTGTTTCTGTCCTCAATCCTACTGAGGATTACAAGTTTTATTACAGAAGACCCTTTCCCCTTTTAAATACAATGTGGAATTCGTGTCATTCTAGGTGAGTCTTTTTGTGTCAGAAATCAAGGTAGGACCCATGTGCAGACTGTGTGAACTAACAGTGTTTATTGTAACCACAGGGGCAGGCAAAACGACAAGTCAAGGCAGGCAGGGGTCGATAAATCCAGAGTAGAGGTCAAGGTACAGGACGGCACAGGTATAAATACACAGGGGATAATGGGGTTGAGATGGGCGACACCTAGAGGGGGGTGGAGACGAGCACAAGGACAGGTGAAACAGATCAGGGCGTGACATTTTGCCTACGAACGCACATATTCCTAAAGGGTTTAGAAAGTAGTGAAGGGAGGAAAGGCTCTATGAGTGTTTCATGTGTTTCATGTGTTTTATGTGTTTTATCTTTTGAAAAAGAGATGATGGAGCAATTTGGAAAAGACAAAATTCCGGGCAGATACAGTATTAAGGTTGAACAAAAATTCCGTACATGTCCCAAATTCCCAGTTGTTGTTTTTTTTCTCCACAAGAAATTCTGGTTGGAAGATTCCTGGAAATATGGAGGAATAAGTAGGAAATCCGGGGAATTTTGTGGGAAAAATATCCAGAATTTTGCAACCCTAATACTGTATTCTGCCTAGAATTTTGTCTCTTTTCCAAATTGCTCCATCATCTATCTCTAAGTTATCGGAATGATGCAACCCTATACAGCATAGTCGGACCTGTATACATAACATAAATCAATCAATCAATATAAATACAGGGCTGGAGGAGGATTTGTAAAAGATTCACAACATTTAAAGCGTCAAAAATCCTTTCCAGATTTAGAGTAGAGGAAGTTTAATCTACAAAACTCTCCAGACTTCTGGCAGGGACTCTTCTGGAAAAGCCTCTTCTAGCAGGGCCTCTTCTGGCAGGGCTTCTTCTGGCAGGGCCTCTTCTGACAGGGTCTCTTCTGGCAGGACCTCTTCTGACAGGGCTTCTTCTGGCAGGGCCTCTTCTGACAGGGCTTCTTCTGGCAGGGCCTCTTCTGGCAGGGCCTCTTCTGACAGGGCTTCTTCTGTCAGGGCCTCTTCTGGCAGGGCCTCTTCTGGCAGGACCTCTTCTGACAGGGCTTCTTCTGTCAGGGCCTCTTCTGGCAGGGCCTCTTCTGGCAGGACCTCTTCTGACAGGGCTTCTTCTGTCAGGGCCTCTTCTGGCAGGGCCTCTTCTGACAGGGCTTCTTCTGTCAGGGCCTCTTCTGGCAGGGCCTCTTCTGGCAGGACTTCTTCTGACAGGGCTTCTTCTGTCAGGGCCTCTTCTGGCAGGGCCTCTTCTGGCAGGACCTCTTCTGGCAGGACCTCTTCTGGCAGGACCTTTTCTGACAGGGCCTCTTCTGGCAGGGCCTCTTCTGGCAGGGCCTTTTCTGGCAGGGCCTCTTCTGGCAGGACCTCTTCTGGCAGGACCTCTTCTGGCAGGACCTCTTCTGACAGGGCCTCTTCTGGCAGGGCCTCTTCTGGCAGGACCTCTTCTGGCAGGGCCTCTTCTTGCAGGGCAACTCCATCTGCAGGGCCTCTTCTGGCAGGGCCTCTTACGGCAGGGCCTCTTCTGTCAGGGCCTCTTCTGGCAAGGGCCTCTTCTGGCAGGGCCTCTTCTGGCAGGGCCTCTTCTGGCAGGGTCTCTTCCGGCAGGGCCTCTTATGGCAGGGTCTCTTACGGCAGGGCCTCTCCATGCGCAGGGCCACTTCTGGCAGGGCCTCTTCTAGCAGGGCCTCTTCTGGCAGGGCCTCTTCTGGCAGGGCCTCTTCTGGCAGGGCCTCTTCTGCACAATCAAGCATAAGTCAGAGAGCTCAAACTATCAGAGAGACACACACACATGGCACAGCTTCCACTCCATAATAGCCTACAGCTGTTTGCTTTCTCCCTCTCTCTCTCCCTCTCTCCCTCTCTCCATCTCTCCCTCTCCCTCTCTCCCTTTCTTCCTCTCTCTCCCTCTCCCTCTCTCCCTCTCTCTTTCTCCCTCTCTCCCTCTCCCTCTCCCTTTCCTCTCTCTCTCCCCTTCTCCCTCTCCCTCTCTCTCCCTCTCCCTTTCTCCCTCTCTCTCTCTCTCTCCCTTTCTCCCTTTCTCCCTCTCTCTCTCTCCCCTCTCCCTCTCCCTCTCTCTCTTCTCTCCCTTCTCCCTCTCTCTCCTCTCCCCTCTCTCCTCTCTCTCTCTCTCTCTCTCTCTCTCTCTCTCTCTCTCTCTCTCTCTCTCTCTCTCTCTCTCTCTCTCTCTCTCTCTCTCTCTCTCTCTCTCTCTCTCTCTCTCTCTCTCTCTCTCTCTCTCTCTCTCTCTCTCCCTCTCTATCTCTCCCTTTCTCCATGGTTAAATAAAGTAGCAAAAAATGTTTTGCTTTTCTGCTGCTTCCCTCACTCGGATCGGACCGGTTGTCCTGTAGTTCCTTTCGGAAATGGGTTTTACAGATGAATTTATGCATATTGGGTCCGAGGCTTTCCTGTGTCCATTTCAGAACGGGAACTCTAACTCCCATCACAATTTGTCCTTACCATTCTGATTATTAAAATTCAATTATGAAGTGTTGGGAGAGTGGTTAGAGGGACATTAGACCGCTAAGCACCAGGCCATTAGCGAGGGCTGTTAGCAAGTTTGGAAAGCTACCCATCAGTGCCATTCATATGCACAGGTTTGGATGGGATTACCACGACCAATGGTCACAGAGCACCTCAGCTCTGCTGTCACATCCAACCTGGATGGATATGTGGTTTCAATGCAGACGAGAGCGCTGAATCCAGCTTCACACAGGTATGAGCGGGCGAAGAAGTAGCCTACCATGAGATTTGCACTGTCGACCCCGCGCCCTGACTTTGAGAAGCTCTGAACACGACATGCATCAGGCCAAACACCCTTCTCAGCATCAGGCCACACCCATCTCAGCATCAGGCCACACCCATCTCAGCATCAGGCCAAACACCCTTCTCAGCATCAGGCCAAACACCCTTCTCAGCATCAGGCCAAACACCCTTCTCAGCATCAAGCCACACCCATCTCAGCATCAGGCCAAACACCCTTCTCAGCATCAAGCCACACCCATCTCAGCATCAAGCCACACACCCATCTCAGCATCAGGCCAAACACCCTTCTCAGCATCAGGCCACACCCATCTCAGCATCAGGCCAAACACCCTTCTCAGCATCAAGCCACACCCATCTCCGCATCAAGCACACACCCATCTCAGCATCAGGCCAAACACCCTTCTCAGCATCAAGCACACACCCATCTCAGCATCAAGCCACACCCCCATCTCAACATCAAGCCACACCCATCTCAGCATCAAGCCACACCCCCATCTCAACATCAAGCCACACCCATCTCAGCATCAAGCCACACCCCCATCTCAACATCAAGCCACACCCATCTCAGCATCAAGCCACACTCATCTCAGCATCAAGCCACACCCATCTCAACATCAAGCCACACACCCATCTCAGCATCAGGCCAAACCCCTGTCTCAGCATCAAGCCACACCCCCATCTCAACATCAAGCCACACCCATCTCAGCATCAAGCCACACCCCCATCTCAACATCAAGCCACACCCATCTCAGCATCAAGCCACACCCATCTCAACATCAAGCCACACCCATCTCATTAAGACACCCCCATCTCAACATAAGCCACACATCTATGTCAGACTCATTTGCAATTGACTGTTACAGCCCATCTCAGTAACAGTCTCTCAGCATCAAGCCACACTGTTCAACCCCACAGTAACAGTATCTCAGATGGTCACACCCCGTTGACTGTTACAGCCCCACATCTAACAGTATGTGATGGTGATCTCAGCATCAATCCACACCCCCATCTCAACAGTATGCCATGGTGATCTCAGCATTACAGCCCCACAGTAACAGTATGTGATGGTGAGTGACTGTTACAGATACAGTAACATTATGTCAGACTCATTTGCAATTGACTGTTACAGCCCCACAGTAACAGTCTGTGATGGTGAGTTGACTGTTACAGCCCCACAGTAACAGTATGTGATGGTGAGTTGAAAAGACAATCATAAATACTATTACAATGTTTTTCTATTGACAGTCAAAGCCCCAAATACAAAAGTTAACATTTAAACATTTATTTCACATGATTGGGCTCATTTTTCAGATATCAAAATAGGATCCTAGGCCCCCCCAAAAAAACTTTGGGAACCCCTGCAGTAAAGGGTTAACAAAATCTATGGTGAGCTTCGATTGGTAACTCACATCATGATACTGTGGAGGATTCTAATAAAGTTCTGCTTTCCCCAACTTTAGCCCCGCCCTGTTCAGCTCCCTCGCCTATCCTCGCGTCGCTCAACGCTCCGCCCACACACACACACACACACACACACACACACACACACACACACACACACACACACACACACACACACACACACACACACACACACACACACACACACACACACACACACACACACACACACACTCCCCATCCTCTTGTTTCCCATCCATTGTGAGGGAATGACTTCCGATGTTTCGCCAGCGCGATGACACTTTCTCGCGTAAACCAACTGTCAGCATTAGAAGCGCTGCGAGTGACAGCATTCATTCCCCATGGAGAACACCAACGCCATACTCTACAGTTTAGGTCATTTCCTGTGTGATAACACGTTTGTTTTAGAAGAAGAAGAATAATAATAATAATAAGTATAAGAACAACTGACTATTAAGGGTTTGAAATATTCATTTAAACAGGCTATGCATGTGCAATAAATAGGCTGTAGGCCTTTCAAAAACGTTGACTAAAACCTGTACATATATTGTGATGTCATTGAAGGACCTCCCTAATGTAGAGCGACCTCTTCGTATGTGCACACATAGATAGATAGGCCTCCCTCCCTCCATCCCTCAACCAGCAGACGCGTCCGAGCCAGAGGTGAAACGTACTCAGAGACACATGACAAGACCGTAGCCTGTGCCTCGGCAGTGGCACACGAGAGGAGAAACCGAGACGGGCACAGATCTCTTCTCTTATTTAATAAGGCGAGAGGCCCCTCAAACAGGCACTCAGCAGACTCAGCAGGTCGACACGGAGACAGCTAGCCTCAGCTGTTGCTAAATCAATCATCCATAAGGCCTTTTATCTCCTCCCACAGTCGCAGGCACATCCACTTCCCTCTTACCTAAGGGGGGAATCCCTGCCGTAGCCTACATTATGAATCAAATGAATAGGAGTGGAACCTGCAGGTAAGCAAGCCAAGTTTAAGTGCTAAATTATTATGAGAGTATATTCTATTATCAATCCTATAGGCCCTATAGCAACACTGTAGCCCACTACCCTCATCGTCAGAAACGTCACTAGACTTCCTTCTATAATAGTGACACCATGGTGTAAATAATAAGGTTGTGTGATCGATTGTAGCCTAATTCATCATCCATAGGCCGGACACAGCCAGGTGGTAGGCTAGCTTCATCATAGGCTTGGCATGGCACACCGCTTTACTGTACAGAGAGAGAGAGAGCAGAGAGAGAGAGCAGAGAGAGAGAGAGAGAGAGAGGGAGAGACAGAGAGAGAGAGACAGAGAGAGAGCAGAGAGAGACAGAGAGGGAGAGAGAGCAGAGAGAGAGAGGGGGAGAGAGACAGAAAGAGAGAGAGAGCAGAGAGAGAGAGAGAGAGGGAGAGACAGAGAGAGAGAGACAGAGAGAGACAGAGAGAGACAGAGAGGGAGAGAGAGCAGAGAGAGAGAGGGGGAGAGAGACAGAAAGAGAGAGAGAGCAGAGAGAGAGAGAGAGAGGGGGAGAGACAGAGAGAGAGAGACGGAGGGAGAGAGACAGAGAGAGAGAGACAGAGAGAGAGCAGAGAGAGGGGGGCAGAGGGAGAGAGACAGAGAGAGACAGAGAGGGAGAGAGAGAGCAGAGAGAGAGAGGGGGAGAGAGACAGAAAGAGAGAGAGAGCAGAGAGAAGGGGGAAGAGAGACAGAGGGAGAGAGAGAGACAGAGACAGAGAGAGAGAGACAGAGAGAGAGAGAGCAGAGAGAGGGGGGCAGAGGGAGAGAAACAGAGAGAGACAGAGAGGGAGAGAGAGAGCAGAGAGAGAGAGGGGGAGAGAGACAGAGACAGAGAGAGAGAGACGGAGGGAGAGAGGCAGAGAGAGAGAGAGAGAGACAGAGGGAGAGAGACAGAGAGTAAGAGAGAGACAGAGAGAGAGCAGAGAGAGGGGGGCAGAGGGAGAGAGACAGAGAGAGACAGAGAGGGAGAGAGAGAGCAGAGAGAGAGGGGGGAGAGAGACAGAAAGAGAGAGAGGGCAGAGAGAGAGGGGGCAGAGGGAGAGAGACAGAGAGAGAGCAGAGAGAGAGAGGGGGAGAGAGACAGAAAGAGAGAGACAGAAAGAGAGAGAGAGAGAGAGAGAGAGAGAGAGAGAGAGAGAGAGAGAGAGAGAGAGAGAGAGAGAGAGAGAGAGAGAGAGAGAGAGAGACAGAGAGTAAGAGAGAGACAGAGAGAGACAGAGAGAGAGCAGAGAGAGGGGGGCAGAGGGAGAGAGACAGAGAGAGACAGAGAGGGAGAGAGAGAGCAGAGAGAGAGAGGGGGAGAGAGACAGAAAGAGAGAGAGAGCAGAGAGAGAGGGGGCAGAGGGAGAGAGACAGAGAGAGAGCAGAGAGAGAGAGGGGGAGAGAGAGAGACAGAAAGAGAGAGAGACAGAAAGAGAGAGAGAGAGAGAGAGAGAGAGAGAGAGAGAGAGAGAGAGAGAGAGAGAGAGAGAGAGAGAGAGAGAGAGAGAGAGAGAGAGAGGGAGAGAGACAGAAAGAGAGAGTGGGGGGGCAGAGAGGGAGAGAAAGAGACAGAGAGAGAGACAGAGAGGGAGAGAGACAGAAAGAGAGAGAGTGGGGGAGAGAGAGAGAGAGAGAAACAGAGAGAGAGAGAGAGACACAGAGAGAGAGAGAGAGAGAGAGAGAGAGAGAGAGAGAGAGAGAGAGAGAGGGGAGAGAGACAGAAAGAGAGAGAGTGGGGGGGACAGAGAGAGAGAGACAGAGAGAGAGAGCACCGCTCAAACACTCCTCATCCTCCAATCTGGAGATGGACATGTTACTGACTCATAGCACATAGCCAGGCGACATTTTCTAAGATGATGTCAAGTCATCTGGCATGAATAGCCTCGTGGAACCATATGGCCAACGGTTGGGTTTTAAGACTCACATTATCATTGGCCTTATTATGGCTAGAGTTATTAATTGAAACGCAAAAAAAAAACATAACACCGCGTCATCATTTCAGTACCGCCTCGGGTTGTCGGTCTAGCGGTGTGTCTGCGTCGCTCACCAGAAACGCGGTAGCCTCAAATGTATAGGAGGCTATGTCATGCGGTTCATTTGTACTAACGAGACCCAGACGAATTCATTTTATCACAGCCTACCTGTATTTTGGTATTCTGAAGTGTTTTCGACACTGCGTAATGTCCCTTTTCCAATCGACCTTTTTACTCCGAGGTATCTATCATTCAGCAGTAAACGTAATATGGGTTTGTAATCAGCACTTCCTCCTCCTCAGTCAAACGTGCTGTAGACACGTTGAAAGAATGACCCCAGGGGCGATATTTGTTTCCTCACGCACAATCAAGCTGGTCCCCCCCCCCCCCCCCCCCCTCCCCAAGCCCGCTCTGCTTCTGGCCGATCGATCAAACCGGAGGTGATGGCTCGCTTTACATTTCCTCTCCTCTTGCCCGGTAACGTTAAGGCCAGCCGCACCGCGGTGACTAGAATGTTTTTCTGCGGTCGAAGCGGTTGGATGGAACTTTGGAATCGGAATCGATGCAAACCAAACAGCGCTTCTCCCGCAAAACCGAGACAGCAGTGCTCGCCTCGTCTCCAGTCTGTTTCCTCTGTGTTAGCGCAACAACAAAAAAAATGTATGATGATCTCGTTAAAACTGTGTGGCTCCTTTTTGATGTCCAGTCCGTTGGTCAATTTATATATATATTTTTTTAAATGGCTCACCAATCTTGCAAAATAACCGACCGAGGCGATGTCCAACGTTACGACGATCTCCGATAAATCATGTATAAATATTCCATTTGATGATCAATTGGTATCATTTTGATACACACACCGCCGGAAGCTCCATATTTGTATATTTACATTACACTTTAAAATCCAGATTGAATATAGTGTTTTACACTATGCCTATTCATTTTTAAAGATTATATTCTGTCCCTATTTCGGGAAAGCATCGCAGTCGCCTTGCTATTCAACGTGAGCAATGCCTCTCAATCGCCCCCCTTCACCTAAAGTCACACAGACACACACGCGTGTCTACGTCACTATCAGCTGGGTGAGAGAACGAGCGGCGCCACAAACCATGAATATCCTGTATTATTGTATTGGTGCAGATGGGGTCGGGGAGGCAGAGGAGAGAGGAGACAGGAGAGAGGAGAGAGGAGACAGGAGACAGGAGAGAGGAGATAATCCGCGTAGCAGGAGAGACTCAGATCAAGTGGAACGCTAATTCATTAGAACTACATTGGTCACGAAACGGATTCTCTTTGGCAATTTAAATCAAATTAAAGTTCATTTGGTCGTTTACACAGATTAGCAGAAAAAGCAGGTGTGCGAAGGTGCTCGTGTTACCAATACACAATAATCACAAATCAGGATGAGTCCAATTACAATCCAAGCAGCACCGTGTCAGTAATCCAATGTAATCCAATGTGCAGGCTATATACAGTGCCTATAGTGAAAGTCAACACACCCCTTGCAGTCCTAACATTTTGCTGCCTTAAAAAAATTTTTTTTAAATCTACTCCGCATTGTCCGAGTGAAAGAAAAATATAAAACATTTTCCAAATAAATACAATCTGAAAATGTCTTGATTGCATAAATCTTCACAGCTGTTAATCATTTTGAATACGATTCTACCAACTTTGCACAACTCTTAGGGAAACATATATCCATTGTTATTGTCTGAATTGCTCAACCACAGTACATTTGGTTGGTAGTCATTGAGACACAACTACAAATACCTAGGTGTCTGGTTAGACTGTAAACTCTCCTTCCAGACCCATATCAAACATCTCCAATCCAAAGTTAAATCTAGAATTGGCTTCCTATTTCGCAACAAAGCATCCTTCACTCATGCAGCAATAGTAGGGCTATATACAGGGTATTACGGTACAGAGTCAGCGTGGAGGCTATATACAGGGTATTACGGTACAGAGTCAGCGTGGAGGCTATATACAGGGTATTACGGTACAGAGTCAATGTGGAGGCTATATACAGGGTATTACGGTACAGAGTCAATGTGGAGGCTGTATACAGGGTGTCACAGTACAGAGTCAATGTGGAGGCTATATACAAGGTATTACGGTACAGAGTCAACGTGGAGGCTATATACAGGGTATTATGGTACAGAGTCAATGTGGAGGCTATATACAGGGTATTACGGTACAGAGTCAACGTGGAGGCTATATACAGGGTATTACGGTACAGAGTCAATGTGGAGGTTATATACAGGGGGTACCGGTACAGAGTGAATGTGGAGGCTATATACAGGGGGTACCGGTACAGAGTCAATGTGGAGGCTATATACAGGGGGTACCGGTACAGAGTCAATGTGGAGGCTATATACAGGGTATTATGGTACAGAGTCAATGTGGAGGTTATATACAGGGTATTACGGTACAGAGTCAATGTGGAGGCTATATACAGGGTATTACGGTACAGAGTCAATGTGGAGGTTATATACAGGGGGTACCGGTACAGAGTGAATGTGGAGGCTATATACAGGGGGTACCGGTACAGAGTGAATGTGGAGGCTATATACAGGGTATTACGGTACAGAGTCAATGTGGAGGCTTTATACAGGGGATACCGGTACAGAGTCAATGTGGAGGCTATATACAGGGGGTACCGGTACAGAGTCAATGTGGAGGCTATATACAGGGTTTTACGGTACAGAGTCAATGTGGAGGCTATATACAGGGGATACCGGTACAGAGTCAATGTGGAGGCTATATACAGGGTTTTACGGTACAGAGTCAATGTGGAGGCTATATACAGGGGGTACCGGTACAGAGTCAATGTGGAGGCTATATACAGGGTTTTACGGTACAGAGTCAATGTGGAGGCTATATACAAGGTATTACGGTACAGAGTCAACGTGGAGGCTATATACAGGGTATTATGGTACAGAGTCAATGTGGAGGCTATATACAGGGTATTACGGTACAGAGTCAACGTGGAGGCTATATACAGGGTATTACGGTACAGAGTCAATGTGGAGGTTATATACAGGGGGTACCGGTACAGAGTGAATGTGGAGGCTATATACAGGGGGTACCGGTACAGAGTCAATGTGGAGGCTATATACAGGGGGTACCGGTACAGAGTCAATGTGGAGGCTATATACAGGGTATTATGATACAGAGTCAATGTGGAGGTTATATACAGGGTATTACGGTACAGAGTCAATGTGGAGGCTATATACAGGGTATTACGGTACAGAGTCAATGTGGAGGTTATATACAGGGGGTACCGGTACAGAGTGAATGTGGAGGCTATATACAGGGGGTACCGGTACAGAGTGAATGTGGAGGCTATATACAGGGTATTACGGTACAGAGTCAATGTGGAGGCTTTATACAGGGGATACAATCAATGTGGAGGCTATATACAGGGGTACCGGTACAGAGTCAATGTGGAGGCTATATACAGGGTTTTACGGTACAGAGTCAATGTGGAGGCTATATACAGGGGATACCGGTACAGAGTCAATGTGGAGGCTATATACAGGGTTTTACGGTACAGAGTCAATGTGGAGGCTATATACAGGGGGTACCGGTACAGAGTCAATGTGGAGGCTATATACAGGGTTTTACAGTACAGAGTCAATGTGGAGGCTATATACAGGGGATACCGGTACAGAGTCAATGTGGAGGCTATATACAGGGGGTACCGGTACAGAGTCAATGTGGAGGCTATATACAGGGGGTACCGGTACAGAGTCAATGTGGAGGCTATATACAGGGGATACCGGTACAGAGTCAATGTGGAGGCTATATACAGGGGGTACCGGTATAGAGTCAATGTGGAGGCTGTATACAGGGGGTACCGGTACAGAGTCAATGTGGAGGCTATATACAGGGGGTACCGGTACAGAGTCAATGTGGAGGCTTTATACAGGGGGTACCGGTACAGAGTCAATGTGGAGGCTATATACAGGGGGTACCGGTACAGAGTCAATGTGGAGGCTTTATACAGGGGGTACCAGTACAGAGTCAATGTGGAGGCTATATACAGGGGGTACCGGTACAGAGTCAATGTGGAGGCTATATACAGGGGGTACCGGTACAGAGTCAATGTGGAGGCTATATACAGGGGATACCGGTACAGAGTCAATGTGGAGGCTATATACAGGGGGTACCGGTACAGAGTCAATGTGGAGGCTTTATACAGGGGGTACCAGTACAGAGTCAATGTGGAGGCTATATACAGGGGGTACCAGTACAGAGCCAATGTGGAGGCTATATACAGGGGTACCGGAACACAGTCAATGTGGAGGCTATATACAGGGGGTACCGGTACAGAGTCAATGTGGAGGCTATATACAGGGGGTACCGGTACAGAGTCAATGTGGAGGCTATATACAGGGGGTACCGGTATAGAGTCAATGTGGAGGCTGTATACAGGGGGTACCGGTACAGAGTCAATGTGGAGGCTATATACAGGGGGTACCGGTACAGAGTCAATGTGGAGGCTTTATACAGGGGGTACCGGTACAGAGTCAATGTGGAGGCTATATACAGGGGGTACCGGTACAGAGTCAATGTGGAGGCTTTATACAGGGGGTACCAGTACAGAGTCAATGTGGAGGCTATATACAGGGGGTACCGGTACAGAGTCAATGTGGAGGCTATATACAGGGGGTACCGGTACAGAGTCAATGTGGAGGCTATATACAGGGGATACCGGTACAGAGTCAATGTGGAGGCTATATACAGGGGATACCGGTACAGAGTCAATGTGGAGGCTATATACAGGGGTACCGGAACACAGTCAATGTGGAGGCTATATACAGGGGGTACCGGTACAGAGTCAATGTGCTGGGGCCCCAGCTATTCGAGGTAATTATTTATAGGTAGAGAGATAATAAACAGAGAGTAGCATAAGCGTAAAAGAGGGAAGCCCTTTGATTAGCTGTTTGGACCTAGACTTGGCGCTCCGGTACCGCTTGCCGTGCGTTAGCAGAGAGAACAGTCCAGTAGGGTGGCTGGAGTCTTTGACAATTTTTAGAACCTACCTCCTGACACCGCCTGTATAGAGGTCCTGGATGGCAGGAAGCTTGGCCCAGTGATGTACTGGTCCGTACGCACTATCCTCTGTAGTGCCTTGTGGTCAGAAGCCAAGCAGTTGCCATACCAGGCAGGGATGCAACCGGTCAGAATGCTCTCGATGGTGCAGCTGGAGAACCGTTTGAGGATCTGGGGACGCAAGGCACATATTTTCAGTCTCCTGAGGGGGAATAGGTTTTGTCATGCCCTCTTCACGACTGTATTAGTGTGTTTGGACCACGATAGTTTGTTGGTGATGTGGACACCAAGGAACTTGAAGCTCTCAACCTGCTCCACTACAGCCCCGTCGATGAGAATGGGGGCGTGGCTCGGGCCTCCTTTTCCTGTAGTCCACAATCATCTCCTTTGCCTTGATCACATTGAGGGATAGGTTGTTATTCTGGCACCACACGGCCAGGTTTCTGAACCTCCTCCCTATAAGCTGTCTTGTCGTTGTCAGTGATCAGGCCTACCACTGTTGTGTCATCGGCAAACTTGATGATGGTGTTGGAGTCGTGCGTAGCCATGCAGTCATGAGTTAACAGGGAGTACAGGTGGGGACTGAGCACGCACCCCTGAGGGACCCTCATGTTTAAGGTCAGCGTGGCGGATGTGTTGTTACCTAACCTCACCACCTGGGGGTAGCGGCCCGTCAGGAAGTCCAGGATCCAGTTGCAGAGGGAGGTATTTAGTCGCAGGGTCCTTAGCTTAGTGATGAGCTTTGAGGTCACTATGGTGTTGAACACTGAACTGTAGTCAATATGAAAACCATTCTCACATAGGTGTTCATTTGTCCAGGTGGGAAAGGGCAGTTGTGAGTGCAATAAAGATTGCGTTATCTGTGGATCTGTTGGGGCGGTATGCAAATTGGAGTGGGTCTAGGGTTTCTGGGATAATGGTGTTGATGTGAGCCATGACCAGCATTTCAAAGCATTTCATGGCTACAAACGTGAGTGCTACCAGTCGGTATTCATTTAGGCAGGTTACCTTAGTGTTCTTGGGCACAGGGACTATGGTGGTCTGCTTGAAACATGTTGGTATTACAGACTCGGACAGGGAGAGGTTGAAAATATCAGTGAAGACACTTGCCAGTTGGTCAGCACATGCCCGGAGCACACGTCCTGGTAATCCATCTGGCCCTGCGGCCTTGTGAATGTTGACCTGTTTAAAGGTCTCACTCACATCGGCTACGAAGAGCGTGATTATACAGACGTCTGGAACAACAGATGCTCTCATGCATGCTCCAGTGTTACTTGCCATGAAGCAAACATCAAAGTAATTTAGATCATCTGGAAGGCTCGTGTCACTGGGCAGCTCGTGGCTGTGTTTCCCTTTGTAGTCTGTAATGGTTTGCAGGCCCTGCCACATCCGAAGAGCGTCGGAGCCGGTGTAGTACGATTCTGTCTTAGTCCTGTATTGACGCTTTGCCTGTTTGATGGTTCGTCGGAGGGCATAGCAGGATTCCTTATAAGCTTCCGGGTTAGAGTCCCGCTCCTTGAAAGAAGCAGCTCTATCCTTTAGCTCAGTGCAGATGTTGCCTGTAATCCATGGCTACTGGTTGGGGTATGTACGTAATGTCACTGTGCGGACGATGTCATCGATGCACTTCTTGATAAAGCCAGCGAATAATGTGCTGTAATACTCAATGTCATCGGAAGAATCCCGGAACATGTTCCATTCTTTGCAAAACAGTCCTGTAGCTTAGCATCTGCTTCATCTGACTACTTTTTTATAGACCGAGTCACGGGTGCTTCATGCTTTAGTTTTTTGCTTGTAAGGGGAAATCAGGAGGATAGAATTATGGTCAGATTTGCCAAATATAGGGCGAGGGAGAGCTTTGTACACGTCTCAAGGCCACAATGGATTTTCGCAACTAAAAGATGGTGGAATCAGGGACCATCTCCCCTCACTCTTATCGTGTTCTCTATTGTATTCCACACATTCAGAGATATCTGGCTAAATTAGATCTGATGTCATTTAATTGAAATAGTTATTCACCCCCAGTAGCTCACTGCTCGATAGAGCTGTGTGTGTGTGTGTGTGTGTGTGTGTGTGTGTGTGTGTGTGTGTGTGTGTGTGTGTGTGTGTGTGTGTGTGTGTGTGTGTGTGTGTGTGTGTGTGTGTGTGTGTGTGTGTGTGTGTGTGTGTGTGTGTGTGTGTGTGTGTGTGTGTGTGTGTGTGTGTGTGTGTGTGTGTGTGTGTGTCTGCATCTCTGTCAGGTTGGCTGAAGCAGAACATGATTACCTGAACAAGAACTTATTGATTTCTACATAGACTACACAGTCATACAAAATCCCTAGAGGTTACAGTAGATTTATCCCAGATTCATTTTGGGATAAAATAGACTTTCCCGAAATTAACGAAACAAAGAGAATGAAGGAAATAAAGAGAATTAATCAAACAATTTGAATGAATGAAACAAAGATAACAAATGAAACAAAGGGAGAATTAATGAAACAAAGATAACAAATGAAACAAAGAGAGAATGAATGAAACAAAGATAACGAATGAAACAAATAGAATGAATGGAACAAAGAGAATGAATGGAACAAAGGGAATGAATGAAACAAATAGAATGAATGGAACAAATAGAATGAATGGAACAAAGAGAATGAATGGAACAAAGAGAATGAATGGAACAAATAGAATGAATGGAACAAAGGGAATGAATGGAACAAAGAGAATGAATGGAACAAATAGAATGAATGGAACAAAGAGAATGAATGGAACAAATAGAATGAATGGAACAAATAGAATGAATGGAACAAAGAGAATGAATGGAACAAATAGAATGAATGGAACAAAGAGAATGAATGAAACAAAGATAACGAATGAAACAAAGAGAATGAATGGAACAAATAGAATGAATGGAACAAAGGGAATGAATGAAACAAATAGAATGAATGGAACAAATAGAATGAATGGAACAAAGAGAATGAATGGAACAAAGGGAATGAATGAAACAAATAGAATGAATGGAACAAATAGAATGAATGGAACAAATAGAATGAATGGAACAAAGAGAATGAATGGAACAAAGGGAATGAATGAAACAAATAGAATGAATGGAACAAAGAGAATGAATGGAACAAAGAGAATGAATGGAACAAAGAGAATGAATGGAACAAAGAGAATGAATGGAACAAAGAGAATGAATGGAACAAAGAGAATGAATGGAACAAAGAGAATGAATGGAACAAAGAGAATGAATGGAACAAATAGAATGAATGGAACAAATAGAATGAATGGAACAAAGAGAATGAATGGAACAAAGAGAATGAATGGAACAAAGAGAGAATGAATGGAACAAAGAGAATGAATGGAACAAAGAGAATGAATGGAACAAAGAGAATGAATGGAACAAAGAGAATGAATGGAACAAAGAGAATGAATGAAACAAATAGAATGAATGGAACAAATAGAATGAATGGAACAAATAGAATGAATGGAACAAAGAGAATGAATGGAACAAAGAGAATGAATGGAACAAAGAGAATGAATGGAACAAAGAGAATGAATGGAACAAAGAGAATGAATGAAACAAAGAGAATGAATGGAACAAAGAGAATGAATGGAACAAAGAGAATGAATGGAACAAAGAGAATGAATGGAACAAAGGGAATGAATGAAACAAATAGAATGAATGGAACAAAGAGAATGAATGGAACAAAGAGAATGAATGGAACAAAGAGAATGAATGGAACAAAGAGAATGAATGGAATGAATGAATGGAACAAAGAGAATGAATGAAACAAAGAGAATGAATGGAACAAATAGAATGAATGGAACAAAGAGAATGAATGGAACAAAGAGAATGAATGGAACAAAGAGAATGAATGGAACAAAGAGAATGAATGGAACAAAGAGAATGAATGGAACAAAGAGAATGAATGGAACAAAGAGAATGAATGGAACAAAGAGAATGAATGGAACAAAGAGAATGAATGGAACAAAGAGAATGAATGGAACAAAGAGAATGAATGGAATGGAACAAAGAGAATGAATGGAACAAAGAGAATGAATGGAACAAAGAGAATGAATGGAACAAAGAGAGAATGAATGGAACAAAGAGAATGAATGGAACAAATGGAACAAAGAGAATGAATGGAACAAAGAGAATGAATGGAACAAAGAGAATGAATGGAACAAAGAGAATGAATGGAACAAAGAAATGGAACAAAGAGAATGAATGGAACAAAGAGAATGAATGGAACAAAGAGAATGAATGGAACAAAGAGAATGAATGGAACAAAGAGAATGAATGGAACAAAGAGAATGAATGGAACAAAGAGAATGAATGGAACAAAGAGAATGAATGGAACAAAGAGAATGAATGAATGGAACAAAGAGAATGAATGGAACAAGAATGAATGGAGAATGAATGGAACAAAGAGAATGAAAGAGAATGAATGGAACAAAGAGAATGAATGGAACAAAGAGAATGAATGGAACAAAGAGAATGAATGGAACAAAGAGAATGAATGGAACAAAGAGAATGAATGAATGAATGAACAAATGAATGAATGAATGGAACAAAGAGAATGAATGAACAAGAGAAATGAATGGAACAAAGAGAATGAATGGAACAAAGAGAATGAATGGAACAAAGAGAATGAATGGAACAAAGAGAATGAATGAACAAAGAGAATGAATGGAACAAAGAGAATGAATGGAACAAAGAGAATGAATGGAACAAAGAGAATGAATGGAACAAAGAGAATGAATGGAACAAAGAGAATGAATGGAACAAAGAGAATGAATGAATGGAACAAAGAGAAATGAATGGAACAAGAGAATGAATGGAACAAAGAGAATGAATGGAACAAAGAGAGAATGAATGGAACAAAGAGAATGAATGGAACAAAGAGAATGAATGGAACAAAGAGAATGAATGGAACAAAGAGAATGAATGGAACAAAGAGAGAATGAATGGAACAAAGAGAATGAATGGAACAAAGAGAATGAATGGAACAAAGAGAATGAATGGAACAAAGAGAATGAATGGAATGAATGGAACAAAGAGAATGAATGGAACAAAGAGAATGAATGGAACAAAGAGAATGAATGGAACAAAGAGAATGAATGGAACAAAGAGAATGAATGGAACAAAGAGAATGAATGGAACAAAGAGAATGAATGGAACAAAGAGAATGAATGGAACAAAGAGAATGAATGGAACAAAGAGAATGAATGAATGAGAATGAATGGAACAAAGAGAATGAATGGAACAAAGAGAAATGAATGGAACAAAGAGAATGAATGGAACAAAGAGAATGAATGGAACAAAGAGAATGAATGGAACAAAGAGAATGAATGGAACAAAGAGAATGAATGGAACAAAGAGAGAATGAATGGAACAAAGAGAATGAATGGAACAAAGAGAATGAATGGAACAAAGAGAGAATGAATGGAACAAAGAGAATGAATGGAACAAAGAGAATGAATGGAACAAAGAGAATGAATGGAACAAAGAGAATGAATGGAACAAATAGAATGAATGGAACAAAGAGAATGAATGGAACAAAGAGAGAATGAATGGAACAAAGGGAATGAATGGAACAAAGAGAATGAATGGAACAAAGAGAATGAATGGAACAAAGAGAATGAATGGAACAAAGAGAATGAATGGAACAAAGAGAATGAATGGAACAAAGAGAATGAATGGAACAAAGAGAATGAATGGAACAAAGAGAATGAATGGAACAAAGAGAATGAATGGAACAAAGAGAATGAATGGAACAAAGAGAATGAATGGAACAAAGAGAATGAATGGAACAAATAGAATGAATGGAACAAATTCCTGAATGGAACAATGAGAACAAGAATGAATGGAACAAAGAGAATGAATGGAACAAAGAGAGAATGAATGGAACAAATAGAATGAATGGAACAAAGAGAGAATGAATGGAACAAAGAGAATGAATGGAACAAAGAGAATGAATGGAACAAAGAGAATGAATGGAACAAAGAGAATGAATGGAACAAATAGAATGAATGGAACAAAGAGAGAATGAATGGAACAAAGAGAATGAATGGAACAAAGAGAATGAATGGAACAAAGAGAATGAATGGAACAAAGAGAATGAATGGAACAAAGAGAATGAATATATATATACACCCATTACCATCTGGTGTAGACCCTCCACTATATACCTTCCTCCTACACCCATTACCTTCTGTTGTAGACCCTCCACTATATACCTTCCTCCTACACCCATTACCTTCTGGTATAGACCCTCGACTATATACCTTCCTCCTACACCCATTACCATCTGGTATAGACCCTCCACTATATACCTTCCTCCTATACCCATTACCTTCTGGTGTAGACCCTCCACTATATACCTTCCTCCTATACCCATTACCTTCTGGTATAGACCCTCCACTATATACCTTCCTCCTATACCCATTACCTTCTGGTGTAGACCCTCCACTATATACCTTCCTCCTACACCCATTACCATCTGGTGTAGACCCTCCACTATATACCTTCCTCCTATACCCATTACCTTCTGGTGTAGACCCTCTAAACCACAGCACTGCATCAGTGACATGAATAAGTATATGTTCATATTCTCAGACCCCAACACTCCTCATGAGGGAGAGATGTTATAAAATACAGAGAAGTTATAAAATACAGAGACGTTATAAAATACAGAGACGTTATAAAATACAGAGATGTTATAAAATACAGAGATGTTATAAAATACAGAGATGTTATAAAATACAGAGACGTTATAAAATACAGAGATGTTATAAAATACAGAGATGTTATAAAATACAGAGATGTTATAAAATACAGAGATGTTATAAAATACAGAGAAGTTATAAAATACAGAGATGTTATAAAATACAGAGAAGTTATAAAATACAGAGACGTTATAAAATACAGAGATGTTATAAAATACAGAGAAGTTATAAAATACAGAGATGTTATAAAATACAGAGAAGTTATAAAATACAGAGACGTTATAAAATACAGAGACGTTATAAAATACAGAGATGTTATAAAATACAGAGACGTTATAAAATACAGAGATGTTATAAAATACAGAGATGTTATAAAGATGTTATAAAATACAGAGACGTTATAAAATACAGAGACGTTATAAAATACAGAGACGTTATAAAATATAGAGACGTTATAAAATACAGAGATGTTATAAAATACAGAGATGTTATAAAATACAGATATTATAAAATACAGTTATAAAATACAGAGATGTTAAAATAAATGTTATAAAGATGTTATAAAATACAGAGATTATAAAATACAGAGACGTTATAAAATACAGAGACATAAAATATAAAAATACAGATATAAAATACAGAGATGTTATAAAATACAGAGATGTTATAAAATACAGAGATGTTATAAAATACAGAGATGTTATAAAATACAGAGATTATAAAATACAGAGATGTTATAAAATACAGAGATGTTTTTTTGTTTTGTAACTGAATTACAAGACACGGGGCAATGTTTCTTCATTTAGTAGCTAGGTTTCCATCCAATTGGGGATAGATTAAAACAAATGGCATAAAAACAATATAAAAACAAATGATATAGCGAATGTTCCTACTCTGGTATTGGTTCCTGTGTGCTCTAGCCAACAGCCCACAGATACAGCGCAGGTAAAGTCTACATAATGAGATTATTATGGACTAAAGAGTGAGATCATTTTTAAGGTTCAAAAAATACAAATCTGCCGTTCTGCCCCTGTACAAGGTAAGATAACCCACTGGTCCCTAGGCCGTCATTGTAAAATAAGAATTTGTTCTTTAACTGACTTACCTCGTTAAATAAAGGTCAAATAAAAAATGTAATAAATAAAATTGGTCAGTCGATCATCATGTCACCAAAATAAGACCCTTGACATATATTGGACTGTATACAACTGTACGCTTTCACCACCCTGTTTCATTCCTGTTTCACCACCCTGTTTCATTCCTGTTTCACCACCCTGTTTCATTCCTGTTTCACCACCCTGTTTCATTCCTGTTTCACCACCCTGTTTCATTCCACCCTGTTTCATTCCAGTTTCACCACCCTGTTTCATTCCTGTTTCACCACCCTGTTTCATTCCTGTTTCACCACCCTGTTTCATTCCTGTTTCACCACCCTGTTTCATTCCTGTTTCACCACCCTGTTTCATTCCTGTTTCACCACCCTGTTTCATTCCTGTTTCACCACCCAGCCTAATAAACAACATGTTTTCCCCGAGTCGTAGTGGGACAATATCATCGCCTGGCTCCCAAGGTTACTTCCATATGATGGTTATTATAGTGCCTTCAGAAAGTATTCACACCCCTTGACTTTTTACGCAAAATGTTTGTTGTTAGCGCCTGAATTTACATTGGATTCAATTGAGATTGTTTTGTCACTGATCTACACACATTATTACCCAGATGAAGAGAAGAAGAATAGATATCGCTAAGGTTCTGCCTAGCAACAGAGATTCATTGGCTGTTTGGTTGTGGAGGAGGAGACTCAGCCAAGGAGAAAGGGTTCATGTCAAAGTGGAATTATGTTTTTAGAAATGTTGACAAATTAATTAAGTCGATAAGTGAGTCGATAAGTATTCAACCCCTTTTTGTTATGACATAAATAAGTTCAGGGGTAAAAATGTGCTTAACAAGTCACATAATAAGTTTAATGGACTCATTTTGTGTGATATTGTTTGTTTTAACATGATTTGTTAAGTGACTACCCCATCTCTGTACCCCACAAACACCTGTAAGGTCCCTCAGTCCAGCACTGAATTTCAAACACAGATTCAACCTAAAGCAAAGAAGGACACCGATTGGTAGACATTGAATAGCCCTTTGAGCATGGTGCAGTTATTCATTATACACATTGGATGGTGTAGCACTACTAAGATACCCTAAGATGCCCTTCCCAAATCAGTTGCTGGAGAGGAAGGACACCTATTCAGGGATTTCACAATGAGCCTAATGGTGACTAAAACAGTTTAATGGCTGTGATAGGAGATAACTGAGGATGGATCAACAACATGGTAGTTACTCCACAATACTAACATAAATGGCAGAGTAAAAAGTAGGAAGCCTGTACAGACTAAATATATTATAAAACATACATCCTGTTTGCAACAAAGTAAAACTGCACAAAATGTTGCAAACTTTATGACTACAAAGTGTTATGTTTGGGGCAAATCCAACACAACACATCACTGAATATCCACTCGTTATATTTTCAAGCATGGTGGGGGCTGCATCATGTTATGGGTATGCTTGTCATCGGCAGGGACAAGGGAGGTTTTTAGAAGCACAGTGTAACGGCTCTCTTCTATCTACTCCTCTGACGAAGAGAAAGAACAAGGATCAGACCAAAATGCAGCGTGATGATGATTCATGATATTTTAATGAAGGAAAACCTATACATACAGAAACTACAAAAGTAATGTAATAAAATAATGAAAACCGAAACAGCCCTATCTGGTGCAAACACAAAGACAGGAACAATCACCTACGAAACACTCACAGAATATGGCTGCCTAAATATGGCTCCCAATCAGAGACAACGATAATCACCTGACTCTGATTGAGAACCGCCTCAGGCAGCCATAGACTAAGTAGACACCCCACAAAACCCCAAGACAAAAAACACACCACAATAATGTCACACCCTGGCCTGACCAAATAAATAAAGAAAACACAAAATACTAAGACCAAGGCGTGACAGAACCTCCCCCCCCCTAAGGTGCGGACTCCCGGACGCACCTCAAAACCATAGGGAGGGTCCGGGTGGGCGTCTGTCCATGGTGGCGGCTCCGGCTCGGGACGTGGATCCCACTCCATAAATGTCTTAGTTCCTCCCCCTCGCGTCCTGGGATAGTCCACCCTCACCGCCGACCATGGCCTAGTAGTCCTCACCCAGAACCCCACTGGACTGAGGGGCATCTCCGGACTGAGGGGCAGCTCGGGACTGAGGGGCAGCTCGGAACTGAGGGGCAGCTCGGGAGTGAGGGGAAGCTCGGGACTGAGGGGAAGCCCAGCACTGAGGGAAAGCCCAGCACTGAGGGAAAGCCCAGCACTGAGGGAAATCCCAGCACTGAGAGGAAGCCCAGCACTGAGGGGAAGCCCAGCACTGAGGGGAAGCCCAGCACTGAGGGAAAGCCCAGCACTGAGGGAAAGCCCAACACTGAGGGAAATCCCAGCACTGAGGGAAAGCCCAGCACTGAGGGGAAGCCCAGCACTGAGGGAAAGCCCAGCACTGAGGGAAAGCCCAGCACTGAGGGAAAGCCCAGCACTGAGGGGAAGCCCAACACTGAGGGGAAGCCCAACACTGAGGGGAAGCCCAGCACTGAGGGGAAGCCCAGCACTGAGGGGAAGCCCAGCACTGAGGGGAAACCCAGCACTGAGGGGAAGCGCAACACTGAGAGGAAGCTCAGCACTGAGAGGAAGCTCAGCACTGAGAGGAAACTCAGGTAGTTGGCTCCGGCAGATCCTGGTTGACTGGCAGATCTGGAAGAGTCTGGCTGACTGGCAGATCTAGCTACTCTGGCTGCTCCATGCAGACTGGCAGCTCTGGCTGCTCCATGCAGACTGGCAGCTCTGGCTGCGCTGAACAGGCAGGAGACTCCAGCAGCGCAGTAGAGGAGGAAGGCTCTGGAAGCGTTGAACAGGCGGGAGACTCCGACAGCGCTTGAGAGGCGAGGCGCACTGTAGGCCTGATGCGTGGTGCTGGCGCTGGTGGAACTGGACCGAGAACACGCACAGGAAGCCTGGTGCAGGGAGCTGCCACCGGAGGACTGGTGTGTGGAGGTAGCTCTGGATAGACCGGACCGTGCAGGCGCACTGGAGCTCTTGAGCACCAAGCCTGCCCAACCTTACCTGGCTCGATGCCCACTCTAGCCCGGCCAATACAAAGAGCTGGTATGAACCGCACCGGGCTATGCACCCGCACTGGAGACACCGTGCGCTCCATAGCATAACACGGTGCCTGCCCGGTCTCTCTAGCCCCCCAGTAAGCACAGGGAGTGTGCGCAGGTCTCCTACCTGGCATAAAAACAAGAAAATGGTGCTGTCTGCTTTGCTTAATATAAGGAATTTTAAATTATTTCTACTTTTACCTCTACTTTTGATACTTAAGTATATTTTAACCTAAACACTTTTAGACTTTTATCTAAGTACTATTTTACTGTGTGACTTTCACTTTAACTTGAGTAACTTTCTATTAAGGTATTTAGACTTTTACTCAAGTATAACAATTGGTTACTTTTCCCACCACTGGTTAGGACCCTAGATGGATCGCTGTAGGTACATCAACTCTCCAGTAGGTGCTGTAGGTACATCAACTCTCCAGTAGGAGGTGCTGTAGTTACATCAACTCTCCAGTAGGAGGTGCTTTAGAGAGATCAACTCTGCAGTAGGAGGTGCTGTAGGTACATCAACTATCCAGTAAGAGGTGCTGTAGAGAGATCAAATCTCCAGTAGGTGCTGTAGAGAGATCAACTCTCCAGTAGGAAGTGCTGTAGAGAGATCAACTCTCCAGTAGGAGGTGCTGTAGAGAGATCATCTCTCCAGTAGGAAGTGCTGTAGGTACTTCAACTCTCCAGTAGGTGCTGTAGGTACATCAACTCTCCAGTAGGAGGTGCTTTAGAGAGATCAACTCTCCAGTAGGAGGTGCTGTAGATGGATCAACTCTCCAGTAGGAGGTGCTGTAGGGACGTCAACTCCCAAGTAGGAGGTGCTGTAGAGAGATCAACTCTCCAGCAGGAGTTTCTGTAGAGAGATCAACTCTCCAGTAGGAGGTGCTGTAGAGAGATCACTGTCCAGTAGGAGGTGCTGTAGAGAGATCACTCTCCAGTAAGAGGTGCTGTAGAGAGATCAACTCTCCAGTAGGAGTTGCTGTAGAGAGATCACTCTCCAGTAGGAGGTGCTGTAGAGAGATCACTCTCCAGTAAGAAGGTGCTGTAGAGAGATCAACTCTCCAGTAGGAGGTGCTGTAGAGAGATCAACTCTCCAGTAGGAGGTGCTGTAGATAGACCAACTCTCAGTATGAGATCAACTCTCCAGTAGGAGGTGTTGTAGATATATCAACTCTCCAGTAGGAGG
>NC_060189.1:4125775-4141994 GCF_021184085.1 Oncorhynchus gorbuscha
TGTTCTGTAACTTAGATGTTTTGGTGATGAAGATGAAGAAGACATGAATCCAACACATCCATTTCACATTTTTAGACAAATTAGTCGGTCCCTCTTCGGTGTTCGGCGGTCGACGTCACCGACCTTCTAACCATCACTGATTCGTTTTTCATTTTCCATTTGTTTTGTCTTGTCTTCCTTCATACCTGATTCCAGTGGAGATCTGATTCAGTGGAGATCTCCACAATTGCTGTAATAATCTGTGCAGAATCTCAAACAGCATTGATCATTTTCACTATGTACTTGTCATGTAATCTCATCTGCAATCCAAGTCATTTGGTTGTGTTATCACCGTTTACAACCTATAAGCTATTTTCCAGGGGTCATAAATCCCTAGCCAGCAGCCTATTTTTCAGTTGTTGCTTGTTTGACGTCAATATCTCGTATCTCACTCCGCTATATTAGGTTTCCCTTCTTTCTCCATTCTTTTGGACTATTTCAGTATTGTCTTTTGAATCGGATCTATGGCTAATTCACTTTCGTTAATTGACCATTTTAAGTTATTTGTACGCATATAATTACCGTCCTATCTCACAAACCTTAGCAATATCCTCACACGTTAGGATTTTATTTAGGTATGTCTTTCGAATGGGATCTATGGCTAATTTACCACATGTTAATGAACCATTTAAGTTATCCTGTTTGCACAAACTCCCCGTCCTATCTCATAGCACCTATTTATATCCCTTGCTAATAAACACTCAGCCATTCCTCTAATAACCTCTCGGCCATTCCTCTAATAAACACTCGGCCATTCCTCTAATAACCTCTCGGCCATTCCTCTAATAAACTCTCGGCCATTCCTCTAACAACCTCTCGGCCATTCCTCAAATAACCTCTCGGCCATTCCTCAAATAACCTCTCGGCCATTCCTCAAATAACCTCTCGGCCATTCCTCTAATAAACACTCGGCCATTCCTCTAATAACCTCTCGGCCATTCCTCAAATAACCTCTCGGCCATTCCTCAAATAACCTCTCGGCCATTCCTCAAATAACCTCTCGGCCATTCCTCAAATAACCTCTCGGCCATTCCTCTAATAACCTCTCGGCCATTCCTCAAATAACCTCTCGGCCATTCCTCTAATAACCTCTCGGCCATTCCTCAAATAACCTCTCGGCCATTCCTCACAGACCTCAATTATTAAGCTAGTTTCATTTATGGTAGTGCACATGGACCTGCACAATTAGTTAACTATCGACGTACACAAAGTGACGCTTGGTGATATCTCAAATCATTCCCCCAAATTTGTGAATAAAGATAACTGACCTTTGTCTTGAAGACTGGGAAAAGCAATGGATCTCGTCACCACCTCTGTCGTGTACCAGTTCACCACGGGCCTGAAATAAACCCTCAATTCAGAGGTCAGGTCCTGAATCCGGACCGTGCATGGTTTTCAGCAGTTTTCCTTGGGACGACAGAGGCAGGTATTAAGATCTGGCTCGAAGGACCAATTGTCACGAGAATTATATTCTCAATGTTCATCAACCCAATTGAATTAATTATTCAGCCTGAAACCCAGAATTTGTAAGAAACTGGTTGAAATGAATCAGACGGAGGCCCAGCTACAATAGTCAGAAAATGTATTTACGAGAGTACGCTAGCCTGTTGTACAAGACAATTCATTTTATACTCGCTTGTCACGCACACCTTCACACAAACATACGCACACACATTCACACAAACATACGCACACACATACTTCCACACAAAACAGAAGGTATCCGACGCACATACTGTCTCACTACCCAGTCGACAGAGATTAGAGAGACCTTGTCCTTGAGACGTCCCTTTCTCTCCCAAATCTCTAGTCAGGTCGGCACCGAATATTGCTCAGACAGTCTGTGCTCAAGACACTATAATAGACATTGTTTGACTGACTAAAACTTCACACATCATTAATTATAACTTTATGATTCTAGTCAATTTCTACAATTATATGGTTTCTGTGTGGAGTTTTCTAATCATTCCTTTAAAAGCTATAAATTCCATCAACAACGACACACAGTAATAACACATTAACTCAACAGTATACAAAATATCTGACAATGTATTCTCATTTTAACTTTGTTGTGTTTTTTTTTTTTAAATGGATGTATGGCGCAACTAAAACAAAAAATCCGACATGTTTTTTCCATTGGAATTTGGTTCTGCTTTTAGATGGTTGAAAGCATAGTGATGGATAGTGATGAAACACTGGGAATTCATCAAACTTAACAAAAGGTTGAATCTCATTGATCGACGTCTCAATCAATTATTACCCACGTTCCACACTGAAATGATGTTGTGTGCCCAGTGGGTGGTGTGGCTACTGTACTATGTACAGTTTTGGAGTACTGTAGTAGTACTTTATTAGTACTGTATTGGGGCACTGAAGTAGTACTCTAGTAGTACTGTATTTTTTAAATGTAATTATTTTTTATTTTTTTAAATTGAATATCTGAAACATTCAATACACTTGCAGTGAAGCCCTCAATAACTACATCACACCAGTCATCCAACAGATTCCCATTCAGAGCGACACATGGGGACCATATTTTGGTAGCCATGTTCCTTGGGTATTTTGTGGGTTGTTATTCTGTTGTTGCCTGTTTGCACTAGTCGCATTGCTTCACGGCTCGTTTTGTTATTTTGTATAGTTTTGTTCAGTGTTGCATTCGTTTAATACAATAGAATGTAGGTGTTTGCCATTTAGCACGCTTTTATCCAAAGCCTTGTCATGTCTGCATCATTCTACGTATGGGTGGTCCCGGGATCGAACCCACTACCCTGACAAGCGCCATGCTCAAACCACAATAGCTGTCGCCTTGGTCTCTCCGTCCGTGACAGTCCCTCAACCACAATAGCTGTCCCCTCCCACAGTCTGTCCCCTCCCACAGTCTGTCCCCTCCCACAGTCTGTCCCCTCCCACAGTCTGTCCCCTCCCACAGTCTCCCCTCCCACAGTCCCCCTCCCACAGTCTGTCCCCTCCCACAGTCTGTCCCCTCCCACAGTCTGTCCCCTCCCCTCCCACAGTCTGTCCCCTCCCTGTCCCCTCCCACAGTCTGTCCCCTCCCACAGTCTGTCTGTCCCTCCCACAGTCTGTCCCCTCCCACAGTCTGTCTCCTCCCACCTCCCCTCCCACAGTCTGTCCCCTCCCACAGTCTGTCCCCTCCACAGTCTGTCCCCTCCCACAGTCTGTCCCCTCCCACAGTCTGTCCCCTCCCCAGTCTGTCCCCTCCCACAGTCTGTCCCCTCCTACAGTCTGTCCCCTCCCACAGTCTGTCCCCTCCCACAGTCTGTCCCCTCCCACAGTCTGTCCCCTCCCACAGTCTGTCCCCTCCTACAGTCTGTCCCCTCCTACAGTCTGTCCCCTCCTACAGTCTGTCCCCTCCCACAGTCTGTCCCCTCCCACAGTCTGTCCCCTCCCACAGTCTGTCCCCTCCCACAGTCTGTCCCCTCCCACAGTCTGTCCCCTCCCACAGTCTGTCCCCTCCCACAGTCTGTCCCCTCCTGTCCCCTCCCACAGTCTGTCCCCTCCCACAGTCTGTCCCCTCCCACAGTCTGTCCCCTCCCACAGTCTGTCCCCTCCCACAGTCTGTCCCCTCCCACAGTCTGTCCCCTCCCACAGTCTGTCCCCCCCACAGTCCCCCTCCCACAGTCTGTCCCCTCCCACAGTCTGTCCCCTCCCACAGTCCCCTGTCCCCTCCCACAGTCTGTCCCCTCCCACAGTCTGTCCCCTCCCACAGTCTGTCCCCTCCCACAGTCTGTCCCCTCCCACAGTCTGTCCCCTCCCACAGTCTGTCCCCTCCCACAGTCTGTCCCCTCCCACAGTCTGTCCCCTCCTACAGTCTGTCCCCTCCCACAGTCTGTCCCCTCCCACAGTCTGTCCCCTCCTACAGTCCCCCCCAAGATGAAAAAATATATATAATAATCCCCCAAGAACCCCCTTGGTTGTTGAACCAAGAGAACTAAAGAGAAAAAAATATTTAAAAAACAGAAGAAAACAGCAAACTACGCAAAAAAAAAAAAACATTTAAAAAAATGATACATTTAAAACAAAGGACATCTGAAATCATAACAGCAATGCCGACTGTATATGTTTGTGTGCATGTCTGGCACTATTATATGTATGTGTGTGTTCTTGTATGTGTTTCTTTGAATGAGAGTGTGTGTGTATATGCATGTGTACAAACAGCTGCACGGCATCATTCTCAGGCAAACCGGCATTAGTTTTGATCCTTTATGTTGGACAGACAGATCAGGTCCCAACCTCCTCTTACTGCAACCTGCCTCCTCCATTTTGGGGGTAATGCTGTAATCCATTGGTTGTACTCTTGGATTGAGCAGATTCTTCCCGTACAATTCTTATAATTCCATGAAGGACATAACTCTACCATTCCAATTTACAATTGAAGAACGAAATACCATTTTCAAACATCTTTCCCATAAATACAGGTATTTTATCAACCAGCACATTTGAGTTCAGCCATAATATTTGTTCGATCTTTTCAGGGGGGTGAAATTGAAATTGTAACCAGCTCTGCAATGCTTGTTTGAAAAAGAGAGATACTTTGAAAACAGTATTATTTTCAATGAATTGAAAATGAGACATGGCAATCTGCACAAAGACAAAAATGCCAAATTTAAACAATGGATGACCTTTTCTTTTTAATCTACTTGAGAACTATTTAGGGTTCAAGTAAAACATTAGAAAAAGTAAAGCTTTTAGAGAGAGGTTTAGTGCTTTTATATTTAATAATCTCAACCCACCCAATTCATATTCATTATAAAAATAAAGGCACATTTTATTTTGTCTGGTTTAGCGTCCCAGATAAACATGTTTTTGCTCTAATTGTCAGTCGGTGAGTAAACTGAGATATGAGTTGTGACAGAGGACACCCTTGTTTAACTCCTCTTGACAATTCAAAACTCTGTGAAGTAGCCGCTATTTACTATTTTACACCTGGGGTGGCTATACATTACTTATACCCATTTTATAAGAGAAATACCGAAATTGAAAAAAATCCAGGCATTTACAAATAAAATTCAGTCTTACTTCATCAAATTCCTTTTCAAAATACGCAAAAAATACTATAATAGTTGTCGTATATTATCTCCAATGTATCGTCCATGTAAAAAACATGTCTCATCAGGATGAACAGTACCTGGTAAAACCCCTTTTAATTCTGAGTGCTATGCATTTTGCTAGTGTTTTTGCATCACAACATTGAAGTGTAAGGGGCATCCAAAATTTTTTTTTTGCAATCTGGGTCTTGTTTTAATAATAGAGAAATCCGACCTTCCTGCTGAGTACCCGACAGACTACCATTTCTATAGGAGTAGTTAAAACAATCTAATAATGGAGTTTATAGTATATCAAACAAGGCTTGATATTCCTCTACCGGTATGCCATCAAGCCCTGGGGTTTTTCCAGACTGAAAGGATTTAATAGCCTCAAAAAGTTATTCGTCTGTAATTTGGCCTTCGCACGGATCTTTCTGTATTTGGAAAGAATTCCTTACAGAAATAATTATCGTAATCTTCATTCAGAGGGAAAGGATGAGACGTAAAGGAGAACATCTGCCTAACATAATTAGCGTCCTATTTTTAAAAATATAATTTTGAGAATCATAGATGACTCCATCCATCTTAACGTAAGGAGTTTCTGCTCATTCTTTGTGTTAGTGTTCCTGTATTGGAGATTCAGGAAGAATTTGTGCATTTTTTCTCCGTGTTCCATCCAGTTTGTTTTATTTTTGTAATAGATTACATGAGATCGTTCTTGAATAAATTCTTCCAGTTCTTTTTGTTTTTACTCTAACATATTGTATCTCTGTAGTATTGTTTTTATTGCTCTCTACCTGTACTATTAGGTCATGGATTTCCCTTGTTAGTCTGGTCTCTTTCGACAGACCTTTTTATTATTGATGAATATTGAATGACGTCTGAAGGTACATTTAAAGGTATCTAAAGGTTATTTAAATGTATATAAGTTAAGTATAAGTATAATTATTTATATGTATCCCAAACAGGGGATTTGCTGATCCTATATTACTCTGGAAAAATTCAGTTATAAATTATTTTGTCTAAGTTGTCCTCCAGTAAACTTTGATTACATTTCCAACATCCCCATCCACGTGGAAAATCTCTAAGAGTTATGTGATTGGCCAATTAGATGATGAGTCGATGGTAATCTATCTCCTATTGAAACTTTTTTAACCTTTGAAATGTTGGTGATTACCCTGGGTGTCGGGTGTGGGGTTACACCAATGCCATGAATACTCTATACATGTAACTACTCTCACACTCTCACACTAGGAAAGTACAGGAGGAGGTACCAGGTGAGGACCCCGACTACCTGCCTGTGGAGGTCGGAGACTGGGTCACCAATGCCATGTATACTCTATACATGTGATAATCTTTCTATGCTTGCAATGAGCAATTGCAATGATGTAAAAGTACTGGGTAAATGGAGATGTACTGCTTTAGTTGTCAGACTGAGAATTGTCTGCACCTGCAGATAGTCACACAGCCTCAAGGCCGAGATAGCAGAGAGAGAAACCACAGTCTAGACATGTTTTTCTCATCTTTAGATACTTTGTATCTAATCCAACGCAACAATGTTAAGGTATGATTGATGGAAGGTTGTCCACACCAACTAGTAGAAAGAGTGTTGTCTCCTGTTTCGCCACACAGATCGTCACTATAGACTATAACCCAGTGAGCACAAGATGTTTTAACCAATCCTTTTCAACCAAAAACACATATTTTCAACGTCTGTTCAACATCTTGTGCTCATAGGGAATCTTGGACGCTATTGACTCTACTACTTCCTGTTTAAATACCAATGTAAGATAAATATCCAAGGTGCCAGCCAAGTTAAGCAAGGTAGGAAGACACAAAATGACAGTCAAAAACCTATCTAAGATACATTTGCAAGGTAACAGTAAGATATTTACAGTATCCAAGGTAACAGTAAGATATTTACAGTATCCAAGGTAACAGTATAATATTAACCGTATCCAAGGTAACAGTAAGATACAGTACATATCCAAGGCAACAGTAAAATATTTACAGCCATGGTAACAGCCAAGGTAACAGTAAGATACATATCCATGGTAACAGCCATGGTAACAGTAAGATACATATCCATGGTAACAGCCATGGTAACAGTAAGATACATATCCATGGTAACAGCCATGGTAACAGTAAGATACATATCCATGGTAACAGCCATGGTAACAGTAAGATACATATCCATGGTAACAGCCATGGTAACAGTAAGATACATATCCATGGTAACAGCCATGGTAACAGCCATGGTAACAGTAAGATACATATCCATGGTAACAGCCATGGTAACAGCCATGGTAACAGTAAGATACATATCCATGGTAACAGCCATGGTAACAGTATGATACATATCCATGGTAACAGCCATGGTAACAGCCATGGTAACAGTAAGATACATATCCATGGTAACAGCCATGGTAACAGTAAGATACATATCCATGGTAACAGCCATGGTAACAGTAAGATACATATCCAAGGTAACAGCCATGGTAACAGTAAGATACATATCCATGGTAACAGCCATGGTAACAGTAAGATACATATCCATGGTAACAGCCATGGTAACAGCCATGGTAACAGTAAGATACATATCCATGGTAACAGCCATGGTAACAGCCATGGTAACAGTAAGATACATATCCATGGTAACAGCCATGGTAACAGCCATGGTAACAGTAAGATACATATCCATGGTAACAGCCATGGTAACAGCCATGGTAACAGTAAGATACATATCCATGGTAACAGCCATGGTAACAGTAAGATACATATCCATGGTAACAGCCATGGTAACAGTAAGATACATATCCATGGTAACAGCCATGGTAACGCCATGGTAACAGCCAAGGTAACAGTAAGATACATATCCATGGTAACAGCCATGGTAACAGCCATGGCAATATCCATGGTAACAGCCATGGTAACAGTAAGATACATATCCATGGTAACAGCCATGGTAACAGCCATTCCCAGGGATACTACTATGCTGCTCTTCTAAAGCCAGTTCCAGGGATAGTACTGTGCTGCTCCTCTATAGCCAATTCCCAGGGATAGTACTGTGCTGCTCCTCTATAGCCAGTTCCCAGGGATAGTACTGTGCTGCTCCTCTATAGCCAGTTCTCAGGGATAGTACTGTGCTGCTCCTCTATAGCCAGTTCCCAGGGATAGTACTGTGCTGCTCCTCTATAGCCAGTTCCCAGGGATAATGCTGCCGCTCTAAAGCTAGTTCCCAGGGATAATGCTGTGCTGTACTAAAGCCAGTTCCCAGGGATAGTACTGTGCTGCTCCTCTAGTTGCCAGGGATTCCCTAGGGATAATGACTGTGCTGCTCTAAAGCTAGTTCCCAGGGATAATGCTGTGCTAAACTAAAGCTAGTCCAGGGATAATGCTGTGCAGTTCCCAGGGATAGCACTGTGCTAAACTAAAGCTAGTTCCCAGGAATAGTAAACTAAAGCTGTTCCTCTATAATGCTAGTTCCCAGGGATAGTTCCCAGGGATAATGCTGTGCTGCTCCTAAAGCTAGTTCCCAGGGATAATGCTGTGCACTGTGCTGTTCCTCTATAAACCAGTTCCCAGGGATAGTACTGTGCTCCTCTAAAGCCAGTTCCCAGGGATAATGCTGTGCTTCTCTAAAGCTAGTTCCCAGGGATAATGCTGTGCCGCACTAAAGCTAGTTCCCAGGGATAATGCTGTGCTGTACTAAAGCTAGTTGCCAGAGATAATGCTGTGCTGCACTAAAGCTAGTTCCCAGGGATAATGCTGTGCTGCACTAAAGCTAGTTCCCAGGGATAATGCTGTGCTAAACTAAAGCTAGTTCCCAGGGATAATGCTGTGCTAAACTAAAGCTAGTTCCCAGGGATAATGCTGTGCTGCACTAAAGCTAGTTCCCAGGGATAATGCTGTGCTAAACTAAAGCTAGTTCCCAGGGATAATGCTGTGCTAAACCAAAGCTAGTTCCCAGGGATAATTCTGTGCTAAACCAAAGCTAGTTCCCAGGGATAATGCTGTGCGTGCACTTTGACATTTGTATAAAAAATGCACCTTGTGCCACTGCTGAACTCTTTTCTCTGAATTTGTTCTGAATACAGTCTGAATACGGTCTGAATACAGTCAGAATACAGTCTGAATACGGTCTGAATACAGTCTGAATACAGTCTGAATACAGTCTGAATACGGTCTGAATACAGTCTGAATACAGTCTGAATACAGTCTGAATACAGTCTGAATACAGTCTGAATACAGTCTGAATACAGTTTGAATACGGTCTGAATACGGTCTGAATACAGTCTGAATACAGTCTGAATACAGTCTGAATACAGTCTGAATACGGTCTGAATACAGTCTGAATACAGTCTGAATACAGTCTGAATATGGTCTGAATACAGTCTGAATTCGGTCTGAATACGGTCTGAATACAGTCTGAATACGGTCTGAATACGGTCTGAATACAGTCTGAATACGGTCTGAATACAGTCTGAATACGTCTGAATACAGTCTGAATACGGTCTGAATACAGTCTGAATACGGTCTGAATACGGTCTGAATACGGTCTGAATACAGTCTGAATACGGTCTGAATACGGTCTGAATACAGTCTGAATACAGTCTGAATACGGTCTGAATACAGTCTGATTACAGTCTGAATACAGTCTGAATACAGTCTGAATACAGTCTGAATACAGTCTGAATACGGTCTGAATACGGTCATACTCTGTAAATTGCAACAACTTCAGTAAAAAGACTGACAAGAGACGCACAATTGGTGCAGAAGAGGAGAGAAGATTTCACCACCACAGGACACTAGTCATCTTTCCTCAGCAGTAGATGTCTGGTCTCACTAGGATCACCTGTGGGCGACGTGGTCAGATTGCTTGCTGACTGTTGTTCGGTAATGAGAGGTGATGTGAGGTGACGAGAGATGCTGAGAGGTGATGAGAGGTGACGTGAGGTGACGAGAGATGACGAAAGGTAATGAGAGGTTATGAGAGGTAATGAGAAGTGGTGAGAGGAAATGAGAGGTAATGAGAAGTGATGAGAGGTGATGAGAGGAAATGAGAGGTGATGAGAAGTGATGAGAGGTAATGAGAGGTTGTGAGAGGTAATGAGAGGTTGTGAGAGGTAATGAGAGGTAATGAGAAGTGATGAGAGGTGATGAGAAGTGATGAGAGGTGATGAGAGGTGACGAGAGGTAATGAGAGGTTGTGAGAGCTAATGAGAGGTGATGAGAGGTAATGAGAGGTAATGAGAGGTTGTGAGCGATGATGAGAGGTAATGAGAGCTAATGAGAGGTGATGAGAGGTAATGAGAGGTGACGAGAGGTAATGAGAGGTGATGAGGAGGTTGGGAGGAGGTTCAGAGGAGGTCGGGAGGAGGTGGAGGAGGAGGTTGGGGAGGAGGTTGGGAGGAGGTTGAGAGGAGGTTGAGAGGAGGTTGAGAGGAGGTTGGCAGGAGGTTGGGGAGGAGGTTGGGAGGAGGTTGGGGAGGAGGTTGGGAGGAGGTTGAGAGGAGGTTGAGAGGAGGTTGAGAGGAGGTTGGGAGGAGGTTGGTGAGGAGGTTGGGAGGAGTTTGAGAGGAGGTTGAGAGGAGGTTGGGAGGAGGTCGAGAGGAGGTCGGGAGGAGGTCGAGAGGAGGTCAAGAGGAGGTCGGGAGGAGTTTGAGAGGAGGGCAGAAACAGGAACTGACAGCAGCACTGTGAAAGGCCATGATGCAAATGTCATATCCAGACCCGGCTCGCTCCTGGCTCCTGGATGCAGTATCATATTATAATATGACTGGCACACAGAAACATAAAGTAGATAACATGAGAGGTTAGGAAGATAACAGACATGACATAGATAACATGAGAGGTTAGGAAGATAACAGACATGACATAGATAACATGGTTAGGAAGATAACAGACATGACATAGATAACATGGTTAGGAAGATAACAGACATGACATAGATAACATGATTAGGAAGATAACATAATAATAATAATATATGCCATTTAGCAGACGCTTTTATCCAAAGCGACTTACAGTCATGTGTGCATACATTCTACGTATGGGTGGTCCCGGGGATCGAACAGACATGACATAGATAACATGGTTAGGAAGATAACAGACATGACATAGTTAACATGGTTAGGAAGATAACAGACATGACGTAGATAACATGGTTAGGAAGATAACAGACATGACATAGATAACATGGTTAGGAAGATAACAGACATGACGTAGATAACATGGTTAAGAAGATAACAGACATGACATAGATAACATGGTTAGGAAGATAACAGACATGACATAGATAACATGGTTAGGAAGATAACAGACATGACGTAGATAACATGGTTACCTAATACATTACAATAGGAGGTTATTGATCTCCTTCAGCGCTGTAGATATGCTGCTACGGATTATTAGAAGGAGACAGGAAGACAAGAGAAACAAAAATCATGACAAGAGAGAGGTCAGTTCTTCTGAGAGTCTGTCCGTTCTCCTGAGAGTCTTTCTGAGAATCTGTCAGTTCGTCTGAGAGTCTGTCCGTTCGCCTGAGAGTCTTTCTGAGAATCTGTCAGTTCGTCTGAGAGTCTGTCCGTTCGTCTGAGAGTCTGTCCGTTCGTCTGAGAGTCTGTCCGTTCGTCTGAGAGTCTGTCCGTTCGCCTGAGAGTCTTTCTGAGAATCTGTCAGTTCGTCTGAGAGTCTGTCCGTTCGTCTGAGAGTCTGTCCGTTCGTCTGAGAGTCTGTCCGTTCGTATGAGAGTCTGTCCGTTCGTATGAGAGTCTGTTCGTTCATCTGAGAGTCTGTCCGTTCGTCTGAGAGTCTGTCCGTTCGTCTGAGAGTCTGTCCGTTCGTCTGGGAGTCTGTCCGTTCGTCTGAGAGTCTGTCTGTTCATCTGAGAGTCTGTCCGTTCATCTGAGAGTCTGTCCGTTCGTCTGAGAGTCTGTCCGTTCGTCTAAGAGTCTATCCGTTCATCTGAGAGTCTGTCCGTTCATCTGAGAGTCTGTCCGTTCGTCTAAGAGTCTGTCCGTTCATCTGAGAGTCTGTCTGTTCGTATGAGAGTCTGTCCGTTCGTCTGAGAGTCTGTCCGTTCGTCTAAGAGTCTGTCCGTTCCTCTGAGAGTCTGTCTGTTCGTATGAGAGTCTGTCCGTTCGTCTGTGTGTCTGTCCGTTCATCTGAGAGTCTGTCCATTCGTCTGAGAGTCTGTCCGTTCGTCTGAGAGTCTGTCCTTCGTCTGAGAGTCTGTCAGTTCGTATGAGAGTTTGTCCGTTCGTCTGAGAGTCTGTCTGTTCGTATGAGAGTCTGTTCGTTCGTCTGAGAGTCTGTCCATTCGTCTGAGAGTCTGTCCGTTCGTCTGAGAGTCTGTCCGTTCGTCTGAGAGTCTGTCAGTTCGTCTGGGAGTCTGTCCGTTCGTCTGAGAGTCTGTCCATTCGTCTGGGAGTCTGTCCGTTCGTCTGAGAGTCTGTCCGTTATTCTGAGAGTCTGTCCATTCGTCTGAGAGTCTGTCCGTTCGTCTGAGAGTCTGTCAGTTCGTCTGGGAGTCTGTCCGTTCGTCTGAGGGTCTGTCCGTTCGTCTGAGAGTCTGTCCGTTCGTCTGAGAGTCTGTCCGTTCGTCTGAGAGTCTGTCCGTTCCTCTGAGAGTCTGTCCATTCGTCTGAGAGTCTGTCCGTTCGTCTGAGAGTCTGTCCGTTCGTCTGAGAGTCTGTCCGTTCGTCTGAGAGTCTGACCGTTTGTCTGAGAGTCTGTCCGTTCGTATGAGAGTCTGTCCGTTCGTCTGAGGGTCTGTCCGTTCGTCTGAGAGTCTGTCCGTTCGTCTGAGAGTCTGTCCGTTCGTCTGAGAGTCTGTCCGTTCCTCTGAGAGTCTGTCAGTTCGTCTGTGTGTCTGTCCGTTCGTCTGAGAGTCTGTCCGTCAACCCAATAATTATATTTTTTTCACTAAATGGTCTTTTGACCAATCAGATCAGCTCTGAAAATGATCTGATATGAAAAGTTCTGATGCGATTGGTCAAAAGACCAATTAGTGGAGCGAAAAGAAAAAAATCAGAATTGGGGTGCCTGTGTAAACGTAGCCCATGTAGGGAACAGGGCCATTTGGGTCTCAGACTGTGATGTCACTCAGCGGCGTGTTCCTCGGTCGCCGTCTCACCCCGCCGTGTGCCCGCCAGCCGCGTGGTCTCCATGGAAACCTGTGGCCTTGGCTGGGTCCTGGAGAGAGTGGAAGCGACGGGAGTGATGTGTGTGATATGTGTTCCCTCCGTCCATCGCACAGCCTCATTATGGGGGGATTGAAGTGAAACAGCCAGTGTGTGTGTGTGTGTGTGTTTGTGTGTGTGTGTGTGTGTGTGTGTGTGTGTGTGTGTGTGTGTGTGTGTGTGTGTGTGTGTGTGTGTGTGTGTGTGTGTGTGTGTGTGTGTGTGTGTGTGTGTGTGTGTGTGTGTGTTGTAGTGAGACAGCTAGGGGGTGTATTTGTTCTCCCCCTCAGCTGCCAAACACCACTCTATTTTTAGACATGGAATGGAGAGAAGAGAGAAAGAGAAGAGGGAGGAGGGGGGAGAGAGAGAAAGAGAGTAGGGAGGAGGGGGGAGAGAGAGAAAGAGAGTAGGGAGGAGGGAGGAGAAAAGAGAGTAGGGAGGGAGGGGAGAGAGAGAGAGGGAGGGAGGAGGAGGGAGAGAGAGAAGAGAGGAGGGAGGAGGAGGGAGAGAGAGAAAGAGAGGAGGGAGGAGGGAGAGAGAAGAAAGAGAGGAGGAGGAGGAGGAGGGGAGAGAGAGAGAAAGAGGAGGGGAGGGAGAGAGAGAAAGAGAGGAGGGAGAGGAGGGAGAGAGAGAGAGGGAGGAGGGAGGGGGGGAGAGAGAGAAAGGGAGGAGGGAGGAGGGGGGAGAAAAAATATGAAATAAAGGAAACAGAGGAGCCATTCCTCTGCTTTACTCCCTTCTCCTCTCTCTCTCTCCTTTCTCTCTCCCCCTCCTCCCTTTCTCTCTCTCCCCCGCCTCCCTCCTCTCTTTCTCTCCTCCCCTCCTCCCGTCCTCTCTTTCTCTCTCTCCCTCCTCTCTTTCTCTCTCTCCCTGTCTCTCTCCCCTCCTCTCTTTCTCGCTCTCCCTCCTTTCTTTCTCTCTCTCCCTGTCTCTCTCTCCCTCCTCTCTTTCTCTCTCTCCCTCCTCTCTTTCTCTCTCTCTCTCCCCTCCTCTCTTTCTCTCTCTCCCTGTCTCTCTCTCCCTCCTCTCTTTCTCTCTCTCCCTCCTCTCTTTCTCTCTCTCCCTCCTCTCTTTCTCTCTCTCTCCCTCCTCTCTTTCTCTCTCTCTCCCTCCTCTCTTTCTCTCTCTCCCACTCCTCTCTTTCTCTCTCTCTCCTCTCTCTCTCTCCCTCCTCTCTTTCTCTCTCTCTCCCTCCTCTCTCTCTCTCCCTCCTCTCTCTCTCCCTCCTCTCTTTCTCTCCCTCCTCTCTCTCTCCCTCCTCTCTCTCTCCCCCTCCTCCCTGTCTCTCTCCCCCTCCTCTCTTTCTCTCTCTCCCTGTCTCTCTCTCCCTCCTCTTTCTCTCTCTCCCTCCTCACTTTCTCTCTCTCTCCCTCCTCGCTTTCTCTCTCTCTCCCTCGTCTCATTCTCTCTCTCTCCCTCCTCTCATTCTCTCTCTCTCTCTCCTCTCTTTCTCTCTCTCTCCCTCCTCTCTTTCTCTCTCTCTCCCTCCTCCCTTTCTCTCTCTCTCCCTCCTCTTTCTCTCTCTCTCCCTCCTGTCTTTCTCTCTCTCTCCTCCTCTCTTTCTCTCTCTCTCCCTCCCTTTCTCTCTCTCTCCCTCCTCTCTTTCTCTCTCTCCCTCCTCTCTTTCTCTCTCTCCCTCCTCTCTCTCTCTCCCTCCTCTCCCTCTCTCTCTCTCCCTCCTGTCTTTCTCTCTCTCTCTCCCTCCTCTCTTTCTCTCTCTCCCTCCTCTTTCTCTCTCTCTCTCCCTCTCTCTCCTCTCTTTCTCTCTCTCTCTCCCTCCTCTCTTTCTCTCTCTCTCTCCCTCCTCTCTTTCTCTCTCTCTCTCTCTTTCTCTCTCTCTCCTCCTCTCTTCTCTCTCCCTCCTCTTTCTCTCTCTCTCCCTCCTCTCTTTCTCTCTCTCTCTCCCTCCTCTCTTTCTCTCTCTCCTCTCTTTCTCTCTCTCCCTCCTCTTTCTCTCTCTCGCTCCCCTCTTTCTCTTTCTCTCCCTCCTTTCTCTCTCTCTCCCTCCTCTCTTTCTCTCTCTCCCTCCTCTTTCTCTCTCTCTCCCTCCTCTCTTTCTCTCTCTCCCCCTCCTCTCTTTCTCTCTCTCCCTCCTCTCTTTCTCTCCTCCTCCTCTCTTTCTCTCTCTCCCTCCTCTCTTTCTCTCTCTCTCTCTCCCCTCCTCTCTTTCTCTCTCTCCCTCCTCTCCCTCTCTCTCTCTCCCTCCTGTCTTTCTCTCTCTCTCTCCCTCCCTCCTCTCTTTGTCTCTCTCTCCCTCCTCTCTTTCCTCTCTCTCTCTCTCCCTCTTTCTCTTTCTCTCCCTCCTCTTTCTCTCTCTCTCTCCCTCCTCTCTTTCTCTCTCTCTCTCCCTCCTCTCTTTCTCTCTCTCCTCCTCTTTCTCTCTCTCTCCCTCCTCTCTTTCTCTCTCTCCCTCCTCTCTTTCTCTCCCTCCTCTCTTTCTCTCTCTCCCTCTCTTCTCTCTCCCTCCTCTCCCTCTCTCTCTCTCCCTCCTGTCTTTCTCTCTCTCTCCCTCCCTCCTCTCTTTGTCTCTCTCTCCCTCCTCATTCTCTCTCTCCCTCCACTCTTTCTTTCTCTCCCTGTATCTCTCCCACTCCTCTCTTTCTCACTCTCCCTCCTCTCTTTCTCTCTCTCCCTGTCTCTCTCTTCCTCCTCTCTTTCTCTCTCTCCCTCCTCTCTTTCTCTCTCTCTCTCCCTCTTTCTTCTCTCTCTCCCTCCTCTCTTTCTCTCTCTCCCTCCTCTCTTTCTCTCTCTCCCTCCTGTCTTTCTCTCTCTCTCTCCCTCCCCCTCCTCTCTTTGTCTCTCTCTCCCTCCTCTTTCTCTCTCTCTCCCTCCACTCTTTCTTTCTCTCCCTGTATCTCTCCCACTCCTCTCTTTCTCTCTCTCCCTCCTCTCTTTCTCTCTCTCCCTCCTCTCTCTCTCTCTCCTCTCTTTCTCTCTCTCCCTCCTCTCTTT